>NW_009192162.1:35556-48054 GCF_000690835.1 Fulmarus glacialis | reverse complement strand
TCGCCCCCCGTCCCACGGGGGGTGGGGAGAGTGAGCGAGCGGCTGCGTGGTATTTGGCTGCCTGCCAGGTTAAACCACGACAGTGCCCCACATCATGGTGCAATACCTCGAGCTCTCATGCTCCTTTGGGAGAGCTGAGATGCATCTCCTCCTCTGAGCAAGTCACAGGGCAGGGCTCTGCTCCTTTTAGGTACCCACGCTGTGCAGTTCAAGCCACATACATGCACTCTACTGCAACATAAACCTACCCTTTATTACCTACCAACTACAGGATGCTCTGCCTGATGCTCCCTTCTTCGGTAGGCTACCCCTGCTTCGGTAGCCCATAGAGCCTGGTAGCCCATAACACGCATGTCATTGATCACTCTCTTCCTGGGGGAGAGCACAACTGGATGGCTGTATTTGCTTGTCTGTCCTAGGCTGACTTGTTATTTTTTTAATAAGCCTACACAGACCATTTGAATTCTGAACCTCGACGAGCATATACATGGACTTCTCTTTCCAGTGATTGAAATGCAGGTGTTTATTCCACCTTGCAGGTGTCAGCAAAGTCTTACAACTTGCACTCAGACAACACAAGGCAATGGCCTTCATTTTTTTCTTTCTTTGTTATTAATGAAATAGCTTCCTTTCTGGGTATTGTGAGTGGCAGGAAATAGAGACCTGCCAATCAAAATGTTAGAAGGACATTGTCAATGTCACGCTTCATCCTCAGCTCTCCATTGGTTTGAACACAGAAACAATGTCCAAATTACAATCCTGGTATTTGCAAGGTGAGAACGCAAGGTCTGTCCCCTGCACACAGAAGCCTGAAAAAACTCAAGCTGCTGTTCTCATCCAAAAACATCAGAGAATACAAACTATTTAAAATCTTCTCGTGACAGTTTATCTTTGTAAAAGTACCATCTTGAGCATCCTCAGCCAACAGCAGGCCACATCCTGCTCCAGTTAAATCAGTGTTCAACTTCTCATCAACTTCTTCAGTGGAAACATTTGCTAGTGGTATTCGGCACCTTCTGAATGGGAAAGAGCGGGGTAATCCCCATCACTACGTATGTAGTTCAACAGTCTTTGAGGTTTCTTATGCTTTCTAGATTAATGGTTAAATGGGTCATTTCCGTCGCAGCCTGTTGTGCAGTAAGGCCACCCACATCCATTTTCACAGCTTCATAGACTTGGACACATGGAGAGGAAAGTACTTATTCATGAAAAGAGGGTCAAAAGCCATATTCAGTGTAATGCTCTGTAAACATGGATGTTATGTGGCATGCTCTGACTCTGGAGCAACCAACACACTCAAAGACTTGGATTTCCTCCAAGGGGCAGAGACTCATGTTAGGGCCATGACATTACCGGCTACCTCACTCCCTCAAGGGGGTACCACTGGAAAAAGAAAAGAACAGAGCGCAGCAAATGAAACGGGCCAAAGGAGATGTGCATGCATTCTCCGAAAACAACAGCATCTGATCACGTGCAGGTTTTTACAAGTATGTTCAGAAGCAGCATCCCTCTTTGCCTCTTGATAGCAGTTGCTGTCATCACTACAGGATTGTGGCAATAGGACTAGTGAGTCTCTGATGATTCCCAAGCACCCTGTCGGTTTAGGTATAGAAAGGAATGTTTGGGAGTCCCTGATTTGAGCACAGCTGAGGAGAACAACATTTTCTGTGCAATTCTTGTGTAGTAAGATAGAAAAGGTACAGCTCAACCATTATGTGCTCTGGCTTAGTCATATAGACACTCCTCTTTCTCAGCCTATGCTGAACAGTTGCTTCTGTGTTGGCATTCAGGAAATAAAATTGTTCTTTTAATGAGTCCTGGCTTTGCAAGGTTGTGATGTTGCCACGTTTTTGGTGTTCAGTTTACACCCCATAGTGGGTTTTGCAGCCAGTCCTGCTATCCCCCAGTAGCTTCCAATCCAGCTGCCAGCAGGCCCCACTGGGGACATGCAGAATTTCTCAACTGCCAGCCTGAGTTATCATATGCTATAGTGTAGCCATGAGTACCCTGAGATGGTTGAAGTGACCTGTGAGGTAGCAGCTTTAGGATATGAAACGTTATTAAAAGTAATGATATTTTTCTTAGCATCTACATTGTTCAGATCCTGTGAGTCTCGGAGAGGTATAATTATGACCTTCTTCACATCTGAGTCAAGTCTTGTATGGCTCTTGAGAACAGATTGCAATTCCTAACACGAATGCAGTCTTTTCCATCCTGCTGCTGTACACCCAAGCCTGCACAGCTAATGCCCCCCGGGGGCATGGGCAGGATCCTGTCAGAATCACCCTTGGTCCTGTGGGGTTTAGTTTGTTAGCTTTTTCCTGAAGAAGAGGCACAGCATTTTCTAAATCTTTATTCTATTTTTTTAGAATTCCCTCTTTAAAAAAGTGACTCAGCGTGTCACCGTCCTGCAGGCGTGAGTTGGTAAACTGTTCATCTCTGCTTTGGCTCTGGGAAGCTCTTAAGACAGTTCTTCCTTTTTCTCCCTGACCCTCATCTCCTCCCCTAAAGGGATTTTAGGCCACTCTCTGTTCTCTTGTCAGCCGAAGGTGCTGCACAATGTGGTGCTGTTTACTGTCAAGCAATATCTTCCCTCTATTCGATGAGGCCCATGTCTCTCGTCTGTCTGAGCTTTTACGATTTTTTGTCTTGGGCAAATCACTAGCAAAAAGCACAGGCACTGTTGTAAGTGAAAACTGGAAAGAATTTGGACAAGTCATTTGGGCTGCAGCAAAAGACACAGATCTTGAAAACAAGCATCTGACCAAACATCTAGGGATGTTAACTGCTTTGCATCCTGCTTTCTGTCAAATCCCAGTTACACTTCCTTAAAACAAAAAGGTGAACTGGAAAAATACAGCACCCTGGCTTTCTGCAATGACAAACAGAACAAATGGCATTAGCTATTGAGTTAAACTGATGTCTAGGTCAAGGACTCTTATTTCCCTGTAAATCATATCTCCTCCAGCAGCGGGACAATGCTCCTTTGAACTCTACCATGTTGTTATTATTACTGATATTAACATTGCAGTTATTGATCAATCTCAGAGAATTTTCACTGCACCCCATTCCTCTACCAGAAAACCACAATCAAGGAAAAAGCATGTTAGAAGGATTGTATCATCAAAGCAAACACTGGCAGATTATTTCCTGACATCTTTGTGTTTTCAGGTAGCAACTGGTAGCTTTTACAGTATCCTGATTGGTGTGGCACAATTGTCCTTTCGCTCACACCGAAAACGGGCACTAGAAGAATTCGGGCAGAGCGCACCCAGTCTGACCACTGTGTTGGCTGGCGATTCCTGCCCCGCACTACCCAGAGAGCATTTCACAGAGGAAATAAAGCAGGAGTGATGAAGGAAATGCAAGGGTTGGCTAGGCTGGATATATCTGGGTCGGAGAGAACCAGAATGTTCTGAGTTTCAATTGAACTGCAATGGAGCAGGGACTTCCCGCATTATTTCTTCAGTGAAGTCACTAGTACTTACTGCTGGGCACTGAGAACATAAGTGCAAAATGTACCATCTCACCTCCCCTGCTCCTGTGCCTGTCACCTTCCTGGATTCTCAAATCAGAGACAAAAGCAGTACAGCAGTCCAACAGGACAAGGCACACAAAGCAGAAAGGAGTATTTTGCTCCCATACTGTACATGGAGCACTACTTTCATTGCACTGGGCTTTCATACTGGTTTTCACCTAACACCACCTTGGGAGAGAGGCCCATGCAGAGGATGCATGTAGGTCCAAGCCTGACCAGGATTTTGGGTCAGTGAGTCAAGTTCACACTAGTTTTGTGGCGCCAAGCTCTGATCCAGAGTGCCTGGCAGTTTTGGTCGTTCTATCAATTCATCTATAGTATCAATAAGCCTCTTCTTCTCATGCCTGCTATTTCCATCCCTGAGCACCTCATGCTACAGCGTATTCCTCCTCAGCTCATGGGAAAGGACAATGAGCACTACCCACTTCACCAAAAGGCAACAGAGGCAAAGAGAGTAGGAGTACTTCCTTTAAAGTTAGACATCTACAGGTTAAACACGGTAGATACTTAACACGTGATCTAGGAAAAAAAGAACACAAGTACTTTTAGGGCACTGTAGATCTCTAAAAGCTCAAAAGTTTGACTGATTTTTCCAATTCTATCAAATGGTCTAATACAAGATATTATCTTCCTAGAAATCCTGCCTCGTTTTGTAGGTATCTGATAGAAGATGTTTACCAGGTGAGACAGGGGTCTTGAGTAGAGCAGAAAAACATTGCCCCTGGTGATTTTCCAATGACACCAAATAGCCTTCAAGCAGTCTGGGAATACGCCAGTTCCTCCCGGTTTCCACAACAGTTCTAGCACAACCACAGAAACAAGCAGGACCTTACACTTCTTCTGGACTTTCTGGGTTAATTCTTCATTGCTTGGCACCAGAGCTGGTCTTTTACAGCAATACAAAGTGACACAGCCCCACATACACGGCATCTGTGGTTCTGGGAGAAAGACAATCCTGCCCTAACTTACAAAGGAAGTCAGGAAGGAAGCAAGTTGAGCCTAGAGAAAATCAAGGGTGAAAACATACAATATGGAATTTGGAGTGGAGGTTGATGAGACCATGTTTCCACTCATTTTACACACTGAGAAAGAAAATGCAGAATGACTTTGTGCTTGCCTCATACGTTGATCAGAACATCATGAGTAACCACTGTGCATGATGATAAATTTTGTTGTCTCCGCTCTGACCAGTCACTTGTAAAGCTGTGGACTCATTGTGAAAGAACCATTAGATCAAGTTGCTAAAAAGTGAGACAGTTTAAGGGCAATTCAGAGTCTATTTCGACAATGAATATTCATGATCTATCTGGACAATTTTACATTCATGCTTAGATAATGCAGATTTATGCTCACACACAACAATGATTTGTGAATATTTATAGGTGAACACCTGGACAGTATTTGACACAGCCGTGAATATTCATTACATCTGAAAGAAGAGAAAGGCTCTACCTGAAGTTTGAACTACAGACAGAAGAAGCTAATCTTCAATATCTATTGTGCTTTAACGACAATATATAACAGCCAAAAATAGCACAAAGGAAAGAATTAGAGGTAGGGATCTGATCACTCAAAGATCAGTAAAAAGCCAGGAAGCTTCTCTGAGCTGCTAAAAAAATTCCCATTGGATTAGTCTTCTGACACAAATTAGGTTTCTGGTGCAGCACCTTTTCTATATGAAAAATAGCTGGGCTTTTTTGTTTGGATTTGAGGTTTTTTTGGTTTGGGGTTTGTTGTTTTTTTTTTTGCCTAAGACAGTTTTTTTCAGACAAAAAGACTAAAATATTTGTCAGGATTAAAAAACACATGCGTATGTGACTGGATGTGTGTGCCCACACATGTGTGTCCATGTTTAAGGGGCCATTATGCCAAGCTAGCCTGTGCCTTCAAGGTTCATGTTTAAGTCTATGCTGCTCCAAGCCAGATCCACTGTGCTTGGTCCTCACCAAGAGGTTCTCAAAGCCAGCTGAGATAAGACCCTGGATGATTGCTTGAGGCATGTGTGAGTCCTAAGAGCCTTGGTTTAGCTTGAGACAGGAGAATCACAGGAAAAGGATCAGTTTTTGTAATAAGGGGATTTCAAGGCAGAGATATAGATGGGGGCTCCAGGAAAGAAAAGGTGGTAGCAGAGAGGTTCGGGTCAGGGGAAAGGCAGCTGCTAGATTCATATGTGCTTATTCAAACGAATTGTCCTCTTAGGAGATGAGAGGAACCTGATACTGGAGCTCCCTCTAAGGGAAGGAAGAGCCTCTAGCTGAGCGTTTTCCCAGGTAGGGGGAAGACAGACCTTACCATCCACCAGACATGACAGCAGCCAGTAACTTTGTCTCTACTGACAAGCCTTTTGTGTAAATTCCCAGTCTTAACGCCAACCTCTAAATTCCTCTATATCCAAGCTCTAAAACTAACCATGATCTCCCCATTTATAAGATCACCAAAATCTTCCTCTCTATGTTATTTCCACTGCTGTTTAGCTCCTTCTATGACAGCTCATTAATGCAGGAGGAATTAAACTCTTTCTCTCCATGCTCACTGGGAGCAAACAAAGCAGTGATTTCAGACGCTCACTAGCAGCCAGAGCACAGAGCTTGGGCTGTGACCGGACACATTTGGCCATGCTTTGTCACATTTCATCCTGCTTTCGAGAGGGACTGCACACAAGATGTTGGGCAGCAGAAATACAGTAAATGCCATCACCCTTACCTTGATGCTACCCAACAAGTGTTTTCTACAGCCTGATATTGTCTGGACTAAGCTGCATAGCAGACTCTTTGACCTAAATTCATTGAGACATCTGAAAATTATAGCAGTTGAAAATAAAAGCATCTCCAGGCCAGTAAATAGCCCACTTCTTCCCATTTCTCCAAATTGTCTCAGAATCTGGCAATTTTCTGCTGAGACCGCCTTCCTGTGAGAGGAAAATTCAGCTCTGCTGGGACACTCAAATGGACGGCACACAGCAGTCAGATGTCAATGCTGGGGACTCGTTTCTGTCCCAGGCAGAGATGAGTTGCCTTGGCTCCCCTCTGCACCTTCCTCAGGTTTCGACTCTCTTGCTCCCTACTCACTCCAGTGTTATCTCTGCTTGCAATGAAATCAGACAACCTGAAGAACTACCCCTTACAAGTGTCTGTTCTCAGCTTGTGTTAAACAGATAGCCTTTGTGAGACATACTCTGACGGACAGTATCCCTGCAGTGGGCTGTGGCTAGCTCTGAAGTCTAAAAATGGATGGGTGAACAGCTTTGCCTTCTTCAGCTCCAAAATGGGTTCCTCTCAGCAGCGACTGGAAAATGGAGCAACTGTTGGTGCTCTCCCAGCTCCGGTGGGACTGACTCTCTCCTGAGGCTGCGGCACAGCCATTCCCCACACAGGGCATTGATATAGTGGGGGCTGCAAAGGAAGGCTGGGTCGGCTGCACCGAGATTTTACCCAGAGTGTGAGTAAAATCCTTTAGGGTGTGAACCCTAAAGGATTAAACAACTGAAAACAAATCAAGCGAACATTTATCATTTCAAAGCCTCCTGATTTTTTAAAGGCAGTCTCATGATTACAGAGGGATGCTCTCATAATGCCTGATTAGTCAGCATTGGAAATAAAACACAGTTTGATGAATATGACCTTTTCTGGCCAGTTTCTCCAGTTTTTGCCTATGTTGTACTTTCTATCAACAGAAACAGAAGAATTTCTCTGTCGGACAACAGTTCCTTTTGCCCAGTCTCTAGCAACCACCACCTGAAACTTCAAAGGAAAAGTAATGTCCTTCCCCTACTCCCTAATTTCTGAATACCCATTGGATACTTTATTTGCCTATTCTCTTTCCAAGCCCCTTTTTGCTTTAAAAAAAAAGCACAAACAAAAGTATAGAAAAGGTGAAACTACAGTGATGTTTGGTTACCAATACTCCTATCCCTTCTTTGAATGTGTATGTAGATTTTTAATACCTCAGAGCTGAGACTGACTCTCTTCGTGCATCAGTATAGCATCTGCTGCAGTGAAGCTCCAGATAAGGACGGAAGTTGCTCATTGATAAATAATTAATAAACAGCCTACCTCTGACAGAGTTTAACTCTGGCAAACAGACTGTTTTTCACAGATGTCTCTACCCATCCTTTGAATCCTATTGCCTATCTATCCCATGGCCGTTAATTCCATGGGTCTGTTACGTACTGTGGAACAAAAGTATAGGCTTTTGTTGCTTCAATAAGTGCTGGCCTTTAGTTTTACCGTACATTTTCAGTACTTCCTGCCGTGAAGATTACAATGGGAGTCCTCATGTTGCTTCTCTTAAGGCATTTTCTTCAATAAAGCCCTTCACCTGACACCTTGCAAACACTATCTCCTCCTGATCACTCAGGGTCAAGCCTTCAGCTAGACATACAGTCCAAGGCTTGGTGGAAACCCTCTGTTGAGATGCTGCATTCGATTGTGCAGTGCTGTGTGCTAATCGTGTGGGTGAAATACAACAAACACCGGCAAGCAGTGAATACTGCTATGCTTAAATGCTAAGAGTCCACACCTACCATCTCTTTTTCTATTTATTTTTTTGCTGTTCTTCTTCTGTCCATCTGAAATGCAAAGAATTAGCAACAACATTAATTTGCAATTAGCAATAAGCACAATATCTTTAGAAATAAGTGTAAGGGAGGCGAAGGGTGAATTCTCACCCATGATCTTATCTTTTCAAGCCCACAATGTACAAACCATGACAACATAGAAGCTTGCACTGATCTCTGGGGATTCCTGAAGACCAAAGGGAGAGGCAATCCTTGCCCATCACCTTCATCTTTACTAGGAAAACCTGCAGAAATAAGTGTCAACCTGCAACATTTTTCGGTTCACAGCAGCTGCCAGCTATCACAGTAGCAGCTGCACTCACCTCTGGCAGATAAAGAAAGGCATGGAGAGACAGAACCGCCCCTGCTCAAAGCAGGATGCACCATCCCTTCACAGCCTACAGTCCCCACACCTGGTGCCACTGAAAGCAGCAGCAATTCCAGCATGTGCTTGACCAAGAGTAGCAGTGACTGTCAGCCTCCTCCAGCTACTGAGCTCCTGCCTGGATCTCCACAATCACATTTTGCCTCAATTCCTACGCGGCTCTGCTGGAATAGTAACGGAGCACATCACCTGAAGCGGGAGAAACTTTAGAGCATTTATCTTCCTATGACACCTGAAACAAAGCAGGCTCAAAGGCATATATTAATGAATGTATCCTCACTACAGCTGGTCTGGAAATGTTTCAGTGCAATCAGATTTTCATTGGAAAACACTGATTTGTCAAAACCACTATTTTTCTTGGGACAGGCTTGAATTCAACAAAGTGTTGGGCTGGAAATGTTTTTGAAATCTAGAATTAGAGAGTCTGGGAGGCAAAGAGGAGGACGGATGAAGAAGGCACAATTATCATCCTATTGACTTCACAAGGCCAAGCCCATTCTGTGGGTAAACGTCTTTGTCCCGGGATGCTGACGGGGCTCATTAGAAGGACAGCAGCGGTGACGGTGGTATTGGAACATCATGAATAAACAGAATTCAGCCTCCAGCTCTGCCAACACACTCTGCAAGCATTAAATTCATGCGCACACCGGGAGGGAGATAAAGTACCACATTTACTCACAGACTCTTAATAAAAATGCCATTCAGGGTTTAATTAACATACTTTTTTTACAAAATTACCCCACAGCTGCAGCAAAATCTGGTTTTCTACAGCCTTCCAGGGCCAAATTCTGCAGTAAGTTGTGCCCAGGTGCATCTGCAGGGTGGCTCGTTCAGGCCAAGCCAGTATTTACACCAGCACAAAGCAGAGCAGACTCTGTCCCCTAAAAGTTCATCAGATATCCTTTCCCTCCCACAGTTGGGGTTTTATTTTTAGCTTGTCAGCAGCAGAGGAAAACAATAAAAGCCTCATATTGCTCCAGCCAGATGGCGATTCTCTATTCAGCCATCTAGCTGGCTGCGTGGGTGAGCTGGGCTTGTGCGTGCATGTGTGTGTCTGTATCTGTGTCTCTTCTCCTCTTGCTTTTACCGTGCTTCTGCCTGCCCCACGCACTCTAATACAGAGAAATGGTTTCGAAGAGGGGTTCTGGAGGCTGCAAGTACAATGGGGCCAAGCCTCTTCCTGGGGGCAGGATCTGCTGGGATCTCAGGAGGACCACAACCAGACATCTATTATTTTGAAGTCTCTACTGAGATACCCAGCTGGGGCAGATCTCAGCTTCTTCAGCTCCATGATCTGCTCTGTCTGGAGGAGCAACAGGAATTCAGGAAGGGGAAAAAGGGATGCTCAGAAGAGGAACCTAGATGCAGGTTGATCTTTTTATCCGCATTGTCTAGGTGCCATCGGAATACATTAACTCCTTCATTTATCATGGCACTATCATTAGAAATCTCAATTATTTCTGAATGCCACACTGACAAAATGTTTAATTAGCTACCTTGTTGCGTTAATCACTTCTCTGATACAAGGAAGAACTAGATGCGGGGCCCCGTTATTTTTTATAGAAATGTGTGGAGGGTGAAGGAAGCTGTAATAAATGTCCCCATCATTACAGAGATAAAGGTCAGACACTAACACAGCATTCATATATCTTAAGCCTTTCACAGGGAGCACACACCTGCCAGCTACAGCCTTCTCTACTAGTGACAGGAGAACAATGTGAGCTGCCTGGAGAGCAATGCGCAAAAACAGCTGAGGGGTTTCCATCTCCCCTCAGAGGGTGATGCTGCTCTGGCACACCAGGGGATGAGTAAGCTGAGCAGTTAAACAGTTCGGATATTACCATCAGGAACCTTTTACAGCTATGTTCTCCCAGGCTTTTCATTAAATCTGACCGCAACTGCAGGTGCCATTTTACTTTACATTATAAAATCAATTGAGCATGGGCCTGATGATATTAGGAGTCAGAAGGGCTGGGCTTCCTTTCTGCCTTGAAGTCACTCAATCTACTGCTGAAAAGCCAGCGACCATGGAGAAGCCTGACCAATATTTCCACATGGCCCGGAACAGGCACGGCAAGAACAGTGCGTGGATGCCCCACCAGCTCCTGCAGAGGTAGAGCACCACGATGGAGACGAGTTTGCTTCAGTGCCCTAATTTCCAGAGCCTTTGCCCTGGTTTCCATCCAGAGGCAGCAGGCATTGCAAACAGCACAGGTTTGTCTGTCTGTTTATGTTACATCTGTCTATCGAGAATAAGACACGAGGTCACCTCTTATCATGAAAACACATGCCTCTGGATGGAGTGAGGTTATCATTTCATATAAATCACAGCCATTGAGTGGCTTCAGATTACCTCAGGGCAAGACCATCTGGCCTACAACCCAGTTTGGGTGGACATTTGGCATTCAAGGCTCAGAGAGCAACACAGACAACATTCTTTCCAACGCTTAAAATCAATCAGCACGCTCATTTTGGATGACCAGAGCTTTCTAGTGGCCTAATTGCAGGGGTTCTCTGAAGTGCCCTGTCCAGGTCTAACAAGCACCAAATATCTGTTTGCATCCCACAAGGGCCCCAATCCGTCAGGTGTCCTCCTCTCCCGCCTTCAGTTACGATGGGCACCTCCACAAAGCACAGCAGTCACTGTGAAAAACAGGGGAGGAGGAGATGGTGGTAACAGCGGCCAAGTTTTGGATCAAAGCCTCATGAGAAAATTCACTTCTAGTTCTCCTCGCTCAGCCTAAGAGCTGCAAAACCTCACCTCCCCCTTGCTCAGGCCCTGTCCTTGCCAGGGGCCTCCTCTGCTCTCACCGAGAGGGGAGGCAGCCGGAGTCCGCAGCCTCTTCTGAGACACTTCCCGACAAAAGAGGTGTCCCAAGTGCCGGACCCTTCCCCAGTGCTGTTCATGCATTCATCCAATGAGTTTTTAATTAAAAAATCAATGGGCCTAAGGTGAGGGCGTTACAAATCCAGCAGTGGCTAGTTAAGAACTGCCTAGCTTTTTTTCAAGCCCTGGTCACCCACACACGTCTCTGAGGCATTTGTAAATGACTCACATTTGTGTTGCACCCAAAATCCTTCCTGGTGCCAACAACCCTCTTTTCTCTGAGGCACTGAGGCCTAACAAACTGGGAAAGGATTTCTGGATGGAAACGGTGTGTCTAGCTCAGGATGCTGCTGAGCATCTGAGACGACATTTTCTGCGATGTGCTTCACTGCCAGTCTTCCTGCATAATGGCTTTTACAAAATCCTAAAGTCCATAGGTCTGAGTAGTATATTCATTTCAGGAGTGGTCTTCATAACAGTTTGCAGACAGGGAAGAAGAGAGGTGAGGTGGTTTAGCTGAGGCCACACAAAAAATAAGAAGCCTCTAACTCAATCATTGTTTCAGAAGGACAAAGTAATGCAAAATGGAGAAAGAATATGCATGGGGAAAATGGGTTAAATTTTGACTTCTCAGTCATTTCTGCATTTCTTTCTTTAAAGCACTTTCCCACACACAGCCTCACAGCAAAGCCTTTGAAAGCATCTCGTTTCTGCAGCAGACATATTTAATGGAGGGAGATGTTCTGGCTCACAAACTCCAATTAGTTCTGATATTAGGCCTGCCCATAAAACATACAGTCTGCCTTGTTTTCCACAACCACATCGATAAACATTATTGTACAGGGATATAAATATAACTCATTAGTTTGTTGACACTCAATGGCTTATCTATATATGTAATGCCATCCTGCCATTATTGATGCTTTTTTAATGGCACAGTATCATTAAGCAGTAATGTTTTACTTCTATTTATATCATTTGGGCTGGTTCTTAATAACTATGCCAAAGTGACTGCAGCATCATCCGCAGGACGTAGATGAGTGCATAATATATTTCTCAGCACATCATCCATAATGTTCAGCATCCTCCACGACCAGAAAATCACAAAGTTCTTCCAACTTCAGCTGCTCACTTTAGGAGACATGGAGCTCTGTAAATCATAGAATCATAGAATCATAGAATCATAGAATCAT
>NW_009192162.1:0-35153 GCF_000690835.1 Fulmarus glacialis | reverse complement strand
CTTCTCGGGACACGCTCCAGCCCCTCAATGTCCTTCTTGTAGTGAGGGGCCCAAAACTGAACACAGTATTCGAGGTGCGGCCTCACCTTAAATGTCCTGCCCCAAAACTTGCCTGTTTGTTTCCCAAAATCCATGATGTGAAAATGTAGTGGCAAATTACCACTGTTCAGTGGCTTGGTGGTCTGCTGTACCGCAGTCAGATGTACACAGGAACCAGCTGAATGGCTAACAGGGTGCCACTGTACAGAGGATTTTCCCCGTGGTCCGGAAACAGGGTAGGAGTTCAGCATTTCTCCAAGGGTATCTTGAATGCAACATTATGACTCCCTCGGTGGCCTTTGAAAAACTTCCTTAATTTCCTCCTGACTCCTCTTTCCTGTTTGCCTCTTCATGAGTTCACATTTTCTTTTGAAAAATCTCTCATTTAGCAAACCTGTGTTTTGCCCCATGTTGTTGTGTTAATGCTCAACAAAAGACAAAAAAATTAGGCAGGCAACATACTTGGCCCCTGTCCTATTACGAATCAGATTGCAGAGGACCAACTTCTAAGGACAAGACACCTTCCTGCCCTTAAGTGGCCTGGCCCCTTTGTTTTCTTGGCTCCAACCCCATTCTTTGCCAGCTCAGTCAGAGGAAATTTGGAGATTGCTCCAAAGGCCTGGGAAAAATATACTTGCTTGTAAGTCCAAGTCCTCCACTAAATGCAGGAGCTGAAGGAACCTCCATCTGGGTTTGAACTTCCAGGAGCAAATCTTTGCAGCCGGCTGCTGGCAAGGATCTGGCTGTGCGCCGTGGGCTGTGCAGGAGCTCTGGTGGGAGCCAGTGGACAGCATGGCCAGGAAGCCCACTCTGCTGCAAGCAGAGCATTCGCTTCAGGACATGTTTCTCAACGTCCAACAGGAAGGCAAATTGAAAGGCTGAGAGCAAAAGACAATCTCCCCCACAATAACACTTCAAATTACGGGAACACAGATTAAATGCAATTGCCTGCTAACCATTAGCTATTTAATTACATGCTCTGGGCAGTGTACAAAGAGGTTGATTGCTGATATCACTTGACCTGCTGAGCCCAGTGAGTCATTCCTGACCTATACCAGCTTAAATGAAAAAAGTTGCAGGTTTCTTTTGCTTTTTTCCAGGCACCAAAAAAGACTAAGTCCATTTTTGTGTACATGGGACTGATCAGAAAGAGTTCCAGGCAGCTTCTTCTTCCAATGCCCGTCCTTGGCCAAGCAGTGCTGAGAGAGAGCCAAGCACCAACCACCAGACAGTGCATGTGGGTGCTGTGGGGTTAATGCCCCAGACCCCGGGTACAAGGCTGACACTTTACAACCTCTGCCTAGGAGCAAAGGCTACCTCATAGTGACTTTTAAACCCACCGCTGTAATGGCTCTGCCAAATCTAACATGGTACTGCAATTACTGCAGCTAGTAATTACATGGTGTTCTCCAGTAATCCCCTCACAGCAGCTCTGTAGGTGAGTATGTTTGCATGGTATTTGTGCTCAGCAGCTGAAAAAGATGCTGTCCGGTCATTTAGGTCTACCATTTTTCAGTGCAATGGCAGGGACAGATGATAAAATAGCCTTTGTTTTTAAATAAAGCTTCTTTTTAATAGAAGTGTCATAGTTTTGTATGCCATGTCATGTTTCTTTTAAACTGCACGGGATATAATAGTCTGCTTCTGCTACCAGCTGAAGGAATTGCACTTCAGCTCAAGCTGTAGAAAGCTGTGCTTTGGCATTACAGGTCCCTGTTTTAAAACCTGTTGCTCTGCAAGGCAGCGTGGGATAGCATTAAATAAATCATTTGCTCTGCCTGAAAGCCAGATATCCAAGCTGATGTAAAGTAAAAGTTACAAGTATTAAATAAAATGGCCAAAAAGCAGAGCTGATATTTTCAAAATCGATGGCTTTTCCTATAGCAAAGCATGTTCACGACGGTGGCAGGCTGTACACAACTGCAGGCTCAGTGGAGTCAGGAGTGAATCAGGAGACACTGAAACAGCCCAGTCTGGCTGTGGAAAACGAAGATTGCACAAGGCTGGAGGGGATGCTGTCATACACCTCCTGCACAGTGTTCCTGCAGGGACTGGGACCCTCTGCTGCCACTGGAGGTTTCTTCACTCGTACTAAGACAGCCTAGTTTTGCTTGCCCCCATTCTTCTGAAACCAGTCTGACCCATCCCCGCCCCCTCCAGGCAGGTCGGCTGTTCCCGATCATGGGAAAATCAGACGCTTTCCTCCTCTGTTTTATCTCTTCAGAGCCTTTTATAAATATTAAGCAGGGAAATGAAACAGCCAAGTGATCCAACAAAAAGACCTTTTTGGTTGTTTGAGGTGGCACAGCCCTGAAATGATTGAATGGTTAACAACAGATTTGGCCTTGTGTGGTTTTCATCTCACCAACGCAATAACAAATGGCTTTGTAACACCCAAACAATCATTTGTGTCCTCGCCTGAAGCGGAAGACTTAGGAGCTCCTTTTCCTTCAGCTGCCATTGCAGCCATCTGATTGGCACATCACATCATTTATTTATTTTACTGATAGAACCTAATTGGGTATAATTGCTGAAGCATCTTAAATAATTCTAAATACAAGAATTGATTTGGGGATTAAATGGAATATGATAATTGCGTAATTGAACAAAGTAGCTGGAGTCCTCACCCAGATAAGTGGATTTCGTGATTGTGGCTGATTGCATCAGAATATAAATCAGCCTGATTTGCACGGCTGAAGTCAGCTCCCCCTCCTCCTCTTCAGAGCTGGTTTTAAGTAGGTCGCATCCAGGAGAGCAGAGAGAGGGAGTAGAGACCTTGGAGAGAAACCCCTTGGATTTGGTACTAGATGATGGAGCGCTCCGTGGTCTCTGCTCAGCAGAAACTGATGTTCCTCTGGGGGGTGGGTGTTCTGTCACCGGCCAGGAGCTGTCCAAGACCTGCCTGGGCCTGGGGGAATTTATGATGCAGCTTTTTTAACTCTTAAATCTCTCGATTTGGGCCATGGTTTCCTGGGAGATCTCTCTCAAGATCACTCTGTCAAGGTACTTTTTACAGAAGTGACGAAATTTAAGCAACTTCACCCCAAGGGAAGTTGAGCGTTTAGCAAGGCACTTCGTGAAAGAGTCTCTGTCTCTCAGATGTGCTTCTAGTCCCAGCTGAGTTAATCCACAGCTTGGATGTTACCCTTCTTGTTTTGTTGGAGGACTCCAATTCTCCAATGGGAGTTGGCCAAAAAAGCTGGCTGAAGCTGGAATAGGGCTCTTCAGGAGGATTAGCTCTGTGGCCATATGCCAGTCTAATTAGGAAGGCTGTAAAGCGCGCAGTCCTTACAAGTGGCTCTACACGAGCTGATGGTGCTCTGTGGATTTTTTTAAATTCAGAAAAAACACACGTAGTTCTAGGATAGGAGCTTTACATTGTGAACATTATCGTTTACATTTTATAAGTAATAACACGTGCACATTAACATTAATTCCATTTGGAAAAGTAATATAATTCCCAACTCTTTTCTTTTTCATTTTGTTTTTGTGTGTGTGTGTGTGTAATTTAGGCTCCAGCTATTGGTTCACTACCTTTCATGGCAGTTTATATCTATAACATTCCACATAAATGTTTATATCTATGTTACTGTATGACTGCACTGGCTGTTAATCGTTTGTTAACACTATAAAATCAGGTACATCAGTTGTGCACCTGTATTAGAAGGAACATGAGGAATAGAATGTCACCTCTATAAATAAGTTGTTTCTAATATTAAGAATGGCACTAAATTCTATTAACTTTATTAATTATGTACATGCATATCACTTTGTTCTCAATGAAGCAAGATGACATTTAGAGGAAGATGGAAGTTTCTTCTGCTGCATCAGTCAGTCTGAACTTGTCATCACTCATTCCAGTCTTTTTGAAGAGAAAATTGTCCTTCTTTTCCCCCCAAACTGGCATATTGATTGCTTCAGTGCAATGAAGACGTTAATCAAAGGAAATGAAAAGAAGTCTGAGGCTCTGAAGTACTCCTGGTTTTCTCTTTGAAACGTTTCTGCTCCCCTTTGTGTTCATACGTGACTGCAGTCCTGCCCATACCAAAGCTGCATTAGTAGAAAGAGAACACCCTCCTGGGACCATCAGACCTGGCTTCAAATGATAGGAAGGACCTGTTGTCCTTCACTCTGTGGGGCAGGATGTTAAGTCCCTAGGCTGCTCCCTGGCATTTGAAGCTAGAAGTCAGCAAAAGTGCCATAATATACACCTACAAAACTAATAGATTACAAAATCTCAGCCAGGCTAAAATTAGGGACATGGACGTATGCGCAAATTAGGAAAAAAAAACAACTTTTACTTTCAAAGCCTTGACACTAAGTCAAAACAGCACATAGCCAAAAGAGCATTAGCAAAATGAAAACTAATGTAGGTCCCTTCCTATCTCCTAACATGTTGCTAGTCTTGCTGGAGCATTGATCAGTCCCTATATTGCTCAGATAAAGGCTTTGCTAAGGCATTAAACACTACAGGCCTTACAGAAGATTTAACGATAGATGAGCTGTTTATACCAGCTTAAATATGCTAATGATATCATAAAATGGAGTTTAAACACCCAAATCAGGAGGTAGATAAAACACAAGATGCAGGATGATTGATGATGCATACAGAAGGTCGTACTAACTTTTTTGAATAACATAACTTGCTTTGATCACTTTATGGAAAGAGTAAGAAATCATATAGCTTTGTGTTGATCTGTGGGATGCAGTTCTGAGCTAACACCTTAATGCAGGCATCTATGTGTTGCCATCTCAAAAGAGCAAGCATTTGCAATGCTAGCTGTCATTATTGAGGTCTGTGAGGCTACAGCATGCGTTCAGACTAAGGCTTTAGAACCCTGGAGTTAAAAAGGCTTGCTTATGACCACAGATCAGGTTATTGTTGCAATTAGAGTACTGAAAATGAATGACTGAAGACGTATTATTGCTCCATCTGCAAGGACCCCTGGGCTACTATGAAGGCAGCTGAGAGCTAAACATGTCTCAGAAATGCATGGCAACTTCTTTCATGCTTACAGATTTCCAGGGCAGTCCCACCCCACTGTTTGACCAGTTTTTAGTCTCAGACAATGTTATAAGCAATTAATTTACAGAGGTTTCCAGGCACTGGACTTTGACAGTATTTCCCCTACACAATTTCTGTTGGAGAGATACCCACTTTTTCCAAATGGAGATGGGTTTCAGAGTTTTAAGAATTACTTTTGGCACCAGGAGCTGTTGACACTGAAGATACTACTCCAATCTTCGGCTAGTGATGACTAAAACCTCACGTTATCTGGCCACTGCATTTTTGAAGGAATTGTTTAACGATGTGTTTTCTCTGTCCACACAAACACTCAGGTAGACATTGTCTATATATAAATGAGGCGAACACTCATTCATAGCGTTGTCTTTTTGCTTGATGGCTTTTATATCATTCATTTATGTCTTGCCCTAAGGAATATTTGGAGGCCACTGAACCCAGAATGGATGCCTCCCCTTTCCCGCTCAGTACAAACATATCTTTAAGCTCCAGCAGGGTCAGGAATTGGAAATACTCAGATTGCCACTGGGGTAGCCACTGGTGGGGACGTGCTCATTCTGCATCCACATCTGTTCTCATCACAACTCCCCTAAGTCTCAGGCTGAGAAGAGCACCTAATGAGAAGAGATCAGGCCTTGAGATTTTGTGACAACTCATTTTCTTGACAAAGACAGCAACAAAAACTGAAACCGACACAGCCTTAATCTCTTCCTCTGACAACTTTAAGGCTGTAATGAGAACAGACAACTGCAGAAAATGTTTCCCTTTGCTTCTGAAACTGAAGCCTTTTGTCCCTGCTATGGAGCACTGGTGGCAAGCAAGAAGAAAGAAAATATTAGTGCCAAAATCACTGCTGGCCTGAAGAGGGCCACTGGAGCTTCTTCATTATGTACAACCTCAAGCACAGGCTTAGTACCCACATAGTAAAGCTGGAGTCCCTGCCTTCAGATGGAGGTTCCCCATTCTCTGCATCTCAGCTGAGCCACGAATGTTTTTCTGCCAAGAGCACTTGCCAGGTCAGGGAAGATGATGGAGCCACAAGGAACTGCATCAGCATAGCTATGATCCAATATTGTTTGCATTATTGTGGCCTGTGAATATAAAATTAAGAGACAAAAAGAGGCCCACAAAGAGCACACTAAAGCAGACAAGTTAATTGTCTACAGCAGATGGTGTTAGGGCGATAAAAGCCAAAGAAGCTAAAATACTGGGTATAGTGTTTGGCAGATAGGCAGGTTTTGTGAGGAAAGAAGTGTCCAAATTAACAGCCTGATTTGGAAGTGTATTTAGCCCTGGAAAGGAGGGGAGGGTTCAGAGAAAAGATTCAGTCTGGGAGGAGAAGGCTGAAATGGTACACTGTGATAGCACATGCACGACGGGACTCAGGGTAACAGAGAGCTTCTCTGGGATTTATGAGGGAGCAGTTTTGCTCCAGGTGGTTGTTTTTTTTTTTTTTGCACATCTTCAGGATAAGACCATTTACACGATAGCATGAGCAAAAGAGACCTGTACGTATATGCATAGATGAATACTTATGTATATATTTAGATACATGTACACACACAGTAGGTAGTAAATAATTCAATACCGTATTCTGAAAACTTCTTACATGGAGAGTGGACATTTTTCCAAGCTATCCAAGACAGCAAACAACAGGTCAAGCCCAAGTTAGCTCAAAGAAATAATGAGGTAATACTGGTCAGTATGAGAGGTGGAAGACCTCTGCAAATCTGGCAGCCTAACCTTTCTGTAGGCTGCACAAAGGGGAGCTATAATGAGAGCCCTAGCAGAGGATAATGAGGTATTTGTGCATGTTTACATGAAGTCCTCCCAAAATGCAAAGAATAACATGGAAAAAAGGGCTTGCTGAATACCTTCACCAGCAACAGGAGGAGGGACTGTCTTTGAGGGCTGATCAGAGACAAGATACAAATTCTCAGCTTGAAAGAGGAGACAAGCTCATGTTTGATGCAAGAGGGAAGGAGGGTATCATTGCTGCCTCGCCGTTCTCTGGTGATTTCCAGTGTCTGGACCCCACTCTTTTCTCTTGTTTCACACCCAGAGTGAAGTTTTTCTCATGTTTGATCTTTGCTTTTACTACTCATCAGGGCTCTGATCTGTGGGCAGGGTTTCTTGCAGTTCTGATGATTTGAACTATTATTGCACATTTCCCTCGGTCAAATTCTGTGTTTCAGCCCATGTGCATACATGATGCCATGCAGGAGGAAAGCACAGAGAGACAATAAATATCCCTCAAGCATTCCCTCAAGCCTGAAGGTGCTGGGGCAGGACATGTCTCCCAGCATGCATGAGAATCTAATTCATGTCAGCTCCCGAAATACTGAAGAAAACACTTTCTCAGTCCCATCCACTTTTCTCTGCAAACACATTCAGACAGTCCAGACTGCTGCATCACTTCTTACTAGTATTTGCTGTTTTCTGACCCACAGTTTTGGTGGGAAGCCATGTAAATTTGGGCGGTTACTGAGTTTCACTTTGTTGTTTGGTGTCTTTTCACAGGAACTGTCAGCACAAGGATTCATTTGGCCTGAAAGCTCCATCTAAATAATCTAAGCTGGCCTCTTATTTACCACCAACCAGAAGACTTCTTCAGATTCACTGTTTTTTTAATAGAGTCACCACTGAAAGATAAACATCCTGCCTAGATTTTCCAATCTACAATGGAGCAGAATTCACCGTATGCCTTTCACATCATTCTGATTTTTAACTACTGTCATTGTAATAAACCTGCTTAATATTTCCAGCACAAACCAGACCCAGATTTAACTCCCAGTCCTTGACTCTTTTAGTCCTGTGGACTGAACATCCGACTGAAGGTGGACTAGACCACAGGTGTGCATCTGCTTGAGCCAGCTTTATGGTCAGGATGAGAAATAGGCCCTCCTTCAGTATGGTTCAGCTCAGCTCAGAGATAGACGCCTGTGTGGACATCTGAACTGCAGAGACTGAAAATTAAATGAATGACACGATCAGACTGCTCAAGCCAAACTTTAACCTTCTCTCTTGAAAACAAAACAGCTTAAGCTCCCAGAGGGGCTGTTTTCTCTAATCATCCCCTCAGCTCTTCTCAGAACCCTTTCCCAACTTTTATCCCTGTGTTATCTGAATACCTTTCTTACAAAACACATTGATCACAGCATGCACTCTCTCAAATTTTATGCAGCCTGGTTCCTTTCCTTCTGGGCAACATAGATAGCTCACTAAGAGACAGGATTTAAAGTTAAGGCAAAAAAAAAAAAAATGCTGTAGCAAAGGCAGTTGTGGTGAGAGGTCTTGGCATGGCTGAAGAAATAACACGGAAGCCAGCAAGGAACCTGAGCCAGGCTCCATGTGCTCAGGGCAACTTATTGTTGTACTGTACATGATGCATTCTGCATCAACAGATTTTTATTCCATTTAAAAAAACAAGCAATCGGTGCTGTTAAGGTTAGAAAGGCACATGAAGTACCCAGAAATCCTTGCTGGCTTTTTGTAACAAGGCAGCTAAGGAGATCACCTCTCCGAAAGACATCCATAATGGGAAAAGCAGGGTTGGGATAGCACTTGTTCAGCTTTCCTTCCAACTGCCCCCTCTTCTGTGCTCCTTTCAGTTCAGTGGTCTGGCTGCAAATGAAAAAAGCAAGGCAGTGAAGATCAAAGGGAAACAGTCAGACTTCAAACATCTAGTTTTGCAGAGGTAACAAAATTATTCTTTCATTTTAAAAAATAAAATCTCACTTCCAAGAAAACACCACGTGCATCCCCCACAGGCTCCCCATTTGCTCCATTGGAGGAGCACAGGATCACTCCCCATACCAGCTTCAGCAGCAGGGGTGAAGGATGGAGCACCAGCCATCTGGAGCACTCCCCTGGGATCTGGCTTGTATCAGGTAATTATAAGATGTAGCAGGTTTCCTCTTCAAAGCACATTACAAATATTCATTAATTAGCCCACACTGCTCCCCCTTTAGGGACAGAACTGGTGCAGTCTCCATATGTACAGAGGGGAGGAACAGATGTAGATTAGATGACTTTCTCAAGACCTTCTGAGGAGTCAGTAACAGGGCACGTGTCTGCTCCAGTCCTGTGTTTGCTCATGTTTAAAAAGTCCCTTCAACCCTACATGTTATAATCCCTATTCTACAATAAAGGGGACAGGCAGGTTTTGCTCTGCTGCATCAACACTACAGAAGATGCTGTGGTAATCCCGAATCTGACTTTGCACTACAAACAGAGCAATGGCAGCAAACCTGCGTGTGGGTAGCATATACACTTTTAGTTAACAGAGCAGAACTAGTGTCACTGGCTTCACAGAGAAGTAAAAGAAGAGCCTCGAATCCTGAAGGCATCTATCAATATCTAGTATAGTGTTGTTTCCACACAAGCAGCACCACAGGTTGGGGTTACCAGTGGCCGGCTGGAGGAATTAGCAAGTGTATCGGAGCGAGAGCTCTCTGAAGTGCCCTGGTTGGCAGGATGAGTCTCCATCTTGTTTATATTCTACTTATCAGTAACAGAGTGGTGTCATTCACCGGTGAGTGTATCTCTGAGGAGGGAGCAGGACCTGCAGGAACCTGGGAAGAGGTGAATTTTAATGAAGGGCTTGAAAAGAAAACCTGGTGGCCTGCAGTCTTTGGAGCCAATATAATGGCTGGAGACCAGAGTCTCAGGCAAGGTAAATCAGATTGCACCAGCTCATGCTGACTGACAGTCTGTACATACATGTAAGAGTCCTACATTTGCATTAAAATGCAGCTGCCTCCACCAATTTGCTGTACGAACAGCATTATGCACTGGCACGTTTTCAGAGGAAGAACTAAGGATAACAATTTTGTTTGAAAACTATAGGTGAAATTTTAAGTATGAAGACAGTATGATTAATCAGCTTGCAGCTTGAAAATAACCAGAGTTAAGTACAGTATTAATAAAAAGTGAAATTTGATACTTGGCCAGTCACAGATTCATTTTGCTATCGCTCCTGTCGGATGGCAGCACCAGTGCCACAGCAATCTCCGGCCATCTCCTCAGGCATCTTTTCCTCCCTGAGATGACATCATCCTTGCAACCAGCCCTCAACTCCACAACCCCTCTTGGAGGACTTTTATTCATGAACTGACCCTGCATCTCCTTAGGTTCGGAGCACTAGTGGGATCACCACTCTGATAGCGGTGCACCAAGAAGCAGAGGCAGGTGTAACCCCGGCGGTGCCTCAGGAGGGCTCCGCTTCGAGGCAGGAGCACAAACGGGCATAGAGCCAGCACCGGTAGGACCAGAGGTCCCCCAGAGCCTCCCCTCCCTTCCTCTCACTCCTCCGAGACGAGCACTACGCCCACAGCTCTCTCGTTCCCAAGATTAACTTTAAAAATCTTTCTGTCGCAAGGCTTGTCCTGCATATTTATCACTACTACTGTAGCCGGGGATTTCTGGCACCTTTGGTTTTAAATGAAATGTCAGAGGTAATTTGAGGGGTAAAAGAAGCTGCAGTATCATCATGATGTTTCCAAAGCTGTGTCCATCCTCTCGATTGACACCCCCCCTTGCCATGGATCATGAGCAATGAGGTTGTACCTCAAAGAGAAGAAAAGATATTTCACTGACACACAAGACAGTACTGGCTGATCAGCTGTCTCTGAAACAATGAGACAAAATAACCAAGGTGTAATTCAGAAAAAAATAATGGCCTCACAACTTCCCAAAATATTTTGAACTTACACAGCACGTCCCTTGTGGTAACTAGCAGAAGACTCATCAACTGAACTGTCCATCGGGTTAAATTGATCGAATTATGCAATAAAACAAGATTTATCCCTGCCATCCAGGCTCCCATTTTGTTGCACTAGTACTATCAAGAAGGGAAAATCAGAATTTCTTTGTCTCCTTTGTTCAGGCACAGTTGCAATCCAGTAAATATCACAGATAGTCTCTAGATGTAAACGGTGTGTGTCTGTGCATGTGTTAAATTGTTTTGATTATACTAAGTAGTTTTTAAGTCCATTCAAAATCTCTCCCCACACACCAACTTTTTCTGAGGCACCTGCAAATGTTGTCTCTCAAGAACCGTCCTAAAAGAAATGTCAGGCTCACTCAATTATTGCATTTGCAAACAAAAACGTCAGTGCTTACCAGTCCAATAATGAAAGACTAAATCATGCATACACTGTCCAAGACCGTCCTTCTGATCTTGAGAAGAAAACCTCACACTCAGATGTTTTCCCTGAATCTTGAATGACAAGGTCAGATAATAATATCCTACTCTGAAATATCAATGTCACCGCAAAGAACTCCCAACTTGCTCCACAAACGTGCTGTACACACAGGAGAGTGAAAGGCAACTTCTTAGACAATAAAGAGCAGCAGCCTGCAGATGAATTGTGTGCTGGCAATCCACTCAAATCCCTTGGAGGAAGGGAAGGCAGAGTCGCCCCGTGCTGGGATCTCTGAACCGTTTGAACAGCTGAAGTATCCCCTTCAACGCAGTGTGGGTCTGCTTCCCCTTTCCCCTACACCACTGACATGCCCCGGGTATTGAAATCACGGCAACAGTCAAAATTTATATATTAGTAAATCAAAATTTATATATTCAGTTAATGCTTTGCAGCTTGTGGATCTTGGCATGATAGCTCTTAAACATGAACACCCATTGACTGGCAGACGCCACAGATTAGAGGTTGATTTCATTTTAAAAGAATGTTTTACACTTTATTTTACATTTTCCATTCAATTCTGTTTTCACTTCGGCTGACAAGTGCCTTTGCTTAATTTAATAACAAGAATACTAAGTGGTCACTGGATGTTCTCCCCACCCAGGTCCTCCTCTACAGAGGAAGATGGTATTCTCACGCCTGTTTCAAAAATCCTTATCCCAATCATACATATGGTCAGACTCCACAAAGCCACAGTTGTTTAAAGGGACATCATCAAATAAATACAAACACATTGGCACAGGTTTCAGTGTTAGCCACTAAGTGAAATGGTTTATTTCCAGTCATGAAGAGTCCCAGTAAGGCTTCTGCTAAAGCAAAGATGTCTTTAGGGAGCTTGCTTTGTGCCATTTTAGCCTTGCACAGTTCGTGCCCTCAATAAAATTACTCCTAGTTTACACCTATATAAGCTATAGTGGAATCAAGAGTAAGATGCTTGGATTGATGTTTATTGGGAAATCTTTGAAGTGTAAATCACTTGTATCTGTTTCTTTAGCCTTGACACTACACTGAGATTTCCTGCAATCAACTGCAAATGTTTGCACACAAAGCTGCCACCATAATACAAGCTTTTGTAAAACCATAGTCAGTGTTTAACCTTGAAGTATGCCACTTTTGAAAATATATAGGTGCTATTACTAGGTGGAAAAGCCAGCTTTCTTGAAATATCAGGTTTAATAACCACTCCTTGTAATAGAATTTCTTTGCTCAGTGCAAGGGAGAAGAGTCAGACTGAGTGCAGTGAGGGCCAAGAGTAGGTTTCTTGGCTGGCACAAATCAAATTATCCCTCCTGAGTTTGGTTTGGAGATGAGCTAATTTGTACCAGAGATGTTCTTCTTGCTTTTCTTTTTTTTTTCTTTTTTTTTTCCCCATCCTGTATATAGGTAGAATTGCTGCCTTTGCCACGCAAATTCAAGCCTCCTGAAGTTGCTGGGTTAAAAACTATAAATGGATACCATGTGGTTAAGACTTGGACTGAGATCTCTTATTCCTTTTTGCTTTGCCTAATGTCCTTTTGCACAGGACATTAGCAGCCCAGCTTGGAAGAGCACAATGACCAAAATGTTGAATAAATCTTGAGGGTGTCAGTTTGAGGAACTCAAAAATCAGAAGTCAAATACCCAAGAATCACAACTGTAAAAACAATGAGACTCATGAAGCAATGCTGGTCTCTTTTTGTCCCTCTTCTGAACTGTGAGAATTAGCACATGGCTGTATCAGACTTTCAAGCTTACTCTTACCACCTGAGAATTTCAAACCTTAGTTTTTGTTTTATTGCATTTTTAAGGAGAGCAGAGGCTCTCATGTAATGGCTTGTCTCCAGGAGCTGTGGCTTGGAGAGGTACCCTGTTGATCACAAGACTCCCAATAAGCTCACCAGTGATTTAAAAATTAATCCATGGAGCAATCCAGTTCCTGGACAATTATCATTAATTAATTAGGTGGCAGGTGGTGAGTTCCAAGGGTTTTATTAGTATTAATTCAAACTGGAAATTAGAAATAGAAATGAAGGGTCAAAATAACTACAAATCCAGAAGAGGGGTTTTCATTAATCCTTTCAGTTCAGTGCCACAGAAGGTTAATGAGTTCTGCTCAAGCTGAGATAAGCATCCCATACAGAACCTTCCAAAATGTGTATTTCAGAGCTAGGCTGAGGAGAAAAGGCTAACAGAAAAAAGGGAAAAATCTCAACTCAAACTCAAAGTCAAATTGAAAATGAGACCAATGCTGCTTCAAATGTGCACCTGTATTTTCATATGCACATCCAGTGATTATCATTAAAATCATAGAAAGAAGATTCTTCTCCCCATGATTCAGCATCATGGTGGGTTATGTATGTGTGGAGGAAACACTTGGGAAGTTTACCCCAAAGTTCACCCAGCCTCCTCCCTTTTCTCTGATTTCTTGACCTCGGACTGTTTTATTGTGCCTCAAGTTGCGCCAAGGGAGGTTTAGATTGGACATTAGGAAAAATTTCTTTACTGAAAGAGTGGTCAGGCCTTGGAACAGGCTGCCCAGGGAAGTGGTTGAGTCACGAACCCTGGAAGCATTTAAAAGACGTGTAGATGAGGCACTTAGGGACATGTTTTAGTGGGCATGGTGGTGTTGGGTTAACGGTTGGACTTGATGATCTTAGAGGTCTTTTCCAACCTTAATGATTCTATGATTCTATGATTTTCAAAAGATGCAATTTATCTGCAGGTAAGGGTTACCTGAGGATTTATTTCAAGTACTAGTATTTTAAAGAAGTGGAAGTTGACTGAAATATGTGTATGAAAATACAGCATTTTCTTTCATTACTTTAGATGTGTCCAGGACAGCTCACTGTAATTTGCAAAGCAAACTGTTCTTTGTCCACAGTTCACTGGCTTTGTCAGATCTAGGATACAGTAGGCAACTTCTGCAAAACCCACCTGTTCAAGACTCAAATTCAATGCAGTAGGAACAGTTGAAACTTCATTTATGCTAGAGATTCACAAATTGGTGGTCTGAACCCAACACAGTGGTACAATGGCACACAGAGAACCTCAGCTAGACGTGTGGAAAGCCATGACTTCCCTGAGGTTACCTCACCATGTACTTGAAGCCAGGATAAGCTCGGTAGCCAGCTGTGGTTGTCAGGCTTGTTGTAAAGCACAAAGGAAGCTTTGGATGTTTTTTCCAGCCGAACTTCAAAACTTTCTAGCTGAAAATGAGCAAACCTGACAATCCCATTGAGATTCAAGGTCTTCTGTTCTGTAGCATCCGATTTATTACTGGTAGCACAGTGGTCCCCTTCTTCCCGCTTGTCAGGCCTATGTTATGATTAGTGTACTAAACCGTTTTCATGGGTGCTAGATATTTCCAAGGGAAGAGTAGAAGCCTCACAGAAGACAATTCTGGAATCACTTTTCTTCCTTTCACCTGTCCCCTTTGCGTGTCTCAGTACATAAGTAATGGCAAGAGCAGCCAAGAGAGATGACTTCTTGTCGGAGACAAAGTCACTGTGCAAAACAGTAAATGGTTCCTGGGGGCTTGTGATGGCTCCCTTGAAAAAAATTTTCTTTGCAGTTTTGCTTTCCACAATAAGCATGTCTCCAAGAAAGAGAAGATACATAATGAGATTCACAAACCAGGAAATAATAAGTCTTAAACAGCTGAGACAGAGTGAAGATGGAATAAACAGGAAGGCAAAGCCTGGTGTGTTGCAATGGAGTCAGCTGTTCACAAGAAGAACTTGGGTGACCTCAGGCAAAAAACCACCTGAGAACTCATCACACAACAGGAAGATTATTTATGTAATACCATGCAGCAAACCTCTTGGCATCAAATAATGCTGTCCTCATCTCCATAAGTGACATAGTTTTCCATAATGAAGTCAAGATACAAACAGAAAAAGAGCCCCTGCTTGCATTTCTGCTCAAGCCTCCTGCCATCTCAGTCCCTTTCTCACTTATCATACTTCTCTTACTTGCGGTACCATCTCAGTGATTTGATCATGCACACTTCTTGCAACTGCCCCTTGTCCTTGTTTCCCCACCTCTGTGTGTATGTCCTCTAAGCAGCAGCTGTCTTCTTGGTCAAACATGCTCCTTCAGTGATACCTCCTGGAAGATACCCAGCGGTCCTACAGGAGCTGGCAGGATGGTCCCATGAAAGACAATGTGACCATAAAGTCCCACGGCTTGTGTCTTTGTCCTCCCTCACTTTTTTTGTGCTTCCTTCCATCTCTCCATCTCCGTAACTAGACTTTCAGCTCCAGTTGCTGTTACTTCTGAACAGAACTAAGAGTAGCCTTCAACCAGTGATAATAAAAACAAATAATAACTGAGACACGCAAAGGGGACAGGCGAAAGGAAGAAAAGTGATTCCAGAATTGTCCTCTGTGAGGCTTCTACTCTTCCCTTGAAAACATCTAGCACCCATGAAAACCATTTAGTACTCTAATCATAACATAGGCCTGACAAAGTCTGGCAACTTCTGTTTTACTTAATGAACAGATTAGATGATTTGAAAAGCTCACTCACAAACACTTCATTGTTGAATACCCCTAAATGTTTTCATCAAGATGCAGGGCCCTCTCCCCATTCTCTAGCAGGGACTGAAAAGCAGGACTGGGATCTCAAGTTTTCAGATTCCCCTTGCATTATAACATGTGCTTCAGGGGGTTCACTAATTCACTGTCAAGGATTATCAAAAATAAGTTAAACAAAAAAACTTTTCAAATCAATTCCAAATATAATACATCAGCTTCAGGTACAGTTTTGCTTAGGGATCACTGTATTTTTTCCTGTGTATATTTGATTAACTAGTTCACGAATCTGTCAATTTGCCCTGGGGCTTCCAGTCATCAGTGCAATTTAATGAGGCTCTTCTCTACATAAAACTAACATTCAAGGCTGCAACAACATGTATTTAAATCAAACCTCCAGCACAGCATGTTTTTGGCAAATATTCAGCAAGTCCCACACAGAGAATAAAGCAGATGAAACAACAGATCACTTGCCACATTCAGCTGCACTTAGAAAATTCCTATTGAACGCTCAGGTATTTTCTGTCTTTCCTATTGGCTTTTTTTGGCTTTCTTTCCTTTTCTTTCCTTTTTTTCCTTTTTCCTTTCTTTCCTTTCTTTCCTTTGGATGTAACAAATTCTGTCCTTCACTGGCAGAAGAGTTTGCAGCCAGCAGAACACCCAACCTTGAGAACCTCGAAGAGGAGCCCATGCTCCCGACTGTCGCTAGTCTTCTGCTGAAGGCAAGGATCTGTGAATAGATGTTGGCAAAGTGGGTGTCTCTTCTCCCCCTACAGAGAATTAAAGCTGATGATGACAACCTTCTTCTGCTATCAGATAGTCCTTCAACTCAGGGGGCGGAGGTCCATGCTGTGCAACTGCAATGTTCCAAACCTTGTGACAGTTCATACCCAGTTGTGTATTGCTACATGATGGAAATCTTATTTTCAGCTACGTTGCTTTTAGATTTAGGAAATCGCACACATACATTCAGGCACACGTGCACACCCACTTGCAAAGAACGTTCTTGTGGTTTCAAATTCAGCAAAAGCATGCAAAGGACAGAAATGTTAGAATTGAAGATGTGTATGCAACCTTTTTGTGCGATTATAATACAGTCCCTAGCTGGCTAATTTAATTTCATTTTTTCAACTCCCTGAGGATTTTTTACAAGGTCTCTTATGCTCCTTCATTCTTACTTTTTATCCTAGAGTCTTGTCTCTTTTTTTTTTTTTTTCAAGTTGAAAGGTTTGCAGAGAATGAAGACAGTGATTGCAAACACAAAAGGGTGTTGAACATTGCACAAGCAACTTAAAGTAATTTTTATTCATGTGGGTATTTTCTGGCTCCCTGATATGTTATCTGGGGGTCTGGTTGCAAAAGCACACAAAAAGCAGCTGCAGGCAACAGTGGTGCTGCATTGTGAACAGAGCTTGTCTCACATTACAGGGTGTTCTCAGTATCACATATGGGTATCCAAAACTAACAGACCCTTTCAACTTTCTTATTCCCTCAGCTCCCTTGCTCCAAAGAGTGGAAAACAGCACCCCAGTTCAATTCTCCACGTCACCTGAAGACAAATTAAAGGGGGAGGTGTTCAGATACATCCGTGGCAAGCACTGCAGAAAAAAACAAGTGGAAATGATTCATGCTGTCCTCGGAGCAGGGTTTGATTAGCTCCCAGTAATAAGGAAAGGGGATGTGTCTTCGTCAGTGATGGTAAAACAAAGTATTGAACAGCTGCTCATTAAATGGACGTTGTGTATCCTGAGCCCTGAAAGAAGGCATAAAACATAAAAGATAATGTAATTAAAGACTATCAGAGCACAGGTGCACAAACTGCTAAAGGCAGTCGCCTGGGCAGTGTTAATTCGGGCATTGCTTCCATTTTGAATGCCTGCTTTTGTGACCCTCTCAATATTCTCTAACCATAGGTATGACTGCGCATAAGCACACGTGTGCGTGTGTAGATTTTATCTACAAATGTAGCAATAATGCTGTCTTCATGAGGTTCCTAATGACAGATGAATGAGGAACATAGTTACGAAACAATTTCATAGCTTCTATATCCAAATGGGGCAATTATGATCACTGGCCAAATAAAACAGACCAAAGAGTTTTACTTAAATGAATGTGATTATTTGCAATTACAGTCATCCCCTCTCGTCCTCGACTAGGGGCTTTAAGTTTTCGTCGTGGCAGTTTCGATGGCTACTAGTTAAACCAGTTCATATGCTGCTTGGCCCCTGTCAAAGGGAAGCAGCACAGTCTCATGGGACTGGAAGCCACAGGCTCAGCTTCAAACCCTCCACACACATTCCAGGATTGCCTTTTCCAAAGCCAAAATTCAGCTTCCCTGCCTGCTGCTACCTAACTACACTACCATTCCTCCAGACATTAAATTAAATCATAAAACACTTCCCGCTGCAGCACGAGGCTCGTGCTGGTTCACTGTCACGGCTGCATAATGCAGACAATTTCCTCTTCTCCAGCTCACTGACTCCCATTTCAGACAGGGAGAAATCGAGGCTGTCTGAACGTCAAAGCGAATTTACACGGCTGTAACGAATAGCTGAGATCCATGATGCCTCCCAAGGTTGTTTCTCTAATTAGTTGGTGGAGAGATCATAAGAAATTACTTGAAAGAGAGCACAGCAGCGAGGGCAGGTAAGGGAGTATGTCTGGAAAGGAGGGAAGATGGTGCAGGGAGAAATGCAAATAAATAAGGGTTTTTGGATGCCATGCTTCAGTTAGATGCTAAGTACACAATTGCAAGTCATCGGGTTGTTTTATTAGGTAAGGAATTCCTATTTGACACTAAGGGAGCCCCAGACTTGGGTGTAACAGGGAAAGTATGTTCTCACATAGCAGGTAAAAGGTAAAAGGAGATCTTATTGCACAGAGTAGCACAGATTTGCAGTTATCCAGCTTGTACCCACAGACAGCCACTGTCCAAAGTGGTACGGATTGTGGGGACTAGTGCCAGCCCTGCACTTTGTGTCATTTAAGCCCTGCATTTAAGTCAGGCAGCAAGCTACCAGCTCAGAGCATCAGTACCTGACTCACACTGTGCCCAGTTGCAAATCACTGCACAACATACCAAGTCATTCAACTAAGCCATTCATCGAAGCCTAACTATCAAGTCCACCGGAAAACAAGGAAGAATTCATGTCTCCCAACTCTGCATTTCACAGCCACAGAAAGATTTTGAGTTTCCCTTGCTGAGAGCATGGTCCAGACGTTAAAGCCAATATGATGGTGACAAAGCAGGTGAGAGGAAAACTGTACTCTGGCACTGGCTTGCCAGCCCCAGAGCCCTCCTCCTCCCCTGCACAGCTTCTGCTGCTGCTGTTTCTGCCATGAGCTGAAGAAAAGGTCGGGCTCGCACCCCATTTTTCAAGCCCCTCATCCCATCATCCAGGTTCCTGCCTAGCTGCTCCAGTTCTCTGGAGAAGCGGCAGCCTTAGAAGTTATATACCTGGTACCAAATGGAGGCTGCCTTTGGGGACAAACGGTGATTTGACCCATGAAGTAGGTCCCACATTCCCTGGACAACACTTATCAATTTAAGTTGGAAGACCGGAGGAGGTAGGAGCAGCCTTCCTGCAACAGTGCTGTAGGACCTTTTGTTGACATTTCAATGCATCTGGCATGCACCAGTAATGAGCCCTAGGAACGAGGGATGTTTAAAACCAAAGTTTAAAACCAAAACCGTAATGGCAATAAAAGGCAATGGGGAAAAGGAGAAATAGGAAGCAGTGTGGAGGAAAAAGGATCAGGAGCACCTACTAAATCGGCTTTCCCATCAGAGAAGTTGCAATGTGAACACCTACTCTGAGATGTTAACTCCTCTGGGTTGCACCAGTGAGGAGGACACCTCTAGAGTTAAAGAGTTGTTGGGACCAGCCAGGTTTCCCTCCTGCCACCCTGTGAGCAATGGCACGTCTGGCCACTCCCAACACCTCGGAGTAATGCATGTTATCTCTCTGAGCCTCTCTTCCCCTGTGCTTGCTGCACCGTGGGGAGTAGCTCACCAGCAACATGACAGGTGAGAGGTGCCTCTCACTGAAATGAGATACAAAATGATCCCACGAAAGCCCAGCCCACAGCTAATGAAAGCACCTTGTGCTGACAGCAGCTGCTGCAGAGGGAAATGTCGACGGGACTATTACTGCCAGCGATTTCGCTTAGCTGATGGCAACCCTGACCTTTGCTGTGCTCAGAGGCAATTTGTTTTCCTGGCTGCTGGGAAGCTGGAAAGTACCAAGAGACATTACAAAAATGATGCACGCCCTGACCCTGTCTCATCGTCATTTGCTATGAGATGGCTCCCTCCTGCAGGCTGCGGCTGCCAGCAGCTGTGGCACAGCTTCCCGCTGGCTCCATATGGTGACTCACGAGGTGGTGTTTGGTGGGGGCTGCTTCTCTTGGAGCATCTCACGACGGAGCAAGGAGCAGGGGGACTGCAGGCAGCAAGGTTCACAGATCTCTACTGTTCCCTTGCTGTTCAGCTCACACAACTTTTCTTTAAACTCTGGATACATTTGCAGTAATGAACAGTGAAACATCACTTCTAAATGGCTTAGAGACACTTGCAGCAGACAAAGTAATAGCCATAGGAAATAAATTTCGGTCCAGAGAACAGCTTCTGAAGCCCTGTCACTTTGACTACTGAAATCTTCAGGTACCTAGAAGCCAAAGCATAAAAATACATGTAGACAAAAATCATCACCTTGACCTGAACTGACCATCCGTGCAGTCTGGGCAGCTCAGAGGGCTCTCACTATCTGGGCAAACAGCCAGACAAACACCTCCCTTCTACTGTTCCCAGAGAGCTGGAAGCACGCTCACTGCAGTCACCCAGTGAGGGGATTATATAGGTGTGGGTCAGCGAGAATATCCTGCATACGAGGAAAAACATGACTCCTGGCAGACCAGATAAAGGGGCATGAGCGGGTGCTGTGGCAAAGGAGAGGGAGAGGTCCTAGTCATCCCACACTGTTCACTCAGGGAGAGGCTCCCACCCATCCATCACTCCAGCGACACTGGAAAGCCATGAACTAGTTGTAGTGAAACACAGGAAATTCTCCTAGCTGAGCATCATGGATGGCAACAAGGGCTCTGTGGCTCCTGGCAAGGTGCAGAGCAGGGAGGGCAATAAGAGTATGAGGAGACATAGGGGGACAGGGGCACCTGGCAGTACCACTCAGCTCCATGGCTGTCCTCCACCATAGGACTGCCTTGGTCTGTATAGCAAAGGCTTTGCCTCTTGGCTTTCCTGCACTGACCGTACACCTTGCCCAGAAGACCTCTCACTGTTGAACAGGAAGGATCATTATAACCAAGCCAGCTTATTGCTCACAGGCATTAGGTCTCCAGCATCTTCCTGCTACAGAGTGTTTCTGGAAAGCAGAGGCTCTCCCCTGACTCAGTTGCCACCATCATCTGCAGTCTCATGTTCCCTATTGGCACGCACAGGATTGCATGAGAACAGTCATGTTAAAAGCTCACCTAACAGAAAAGATTTAAGGAGAAAAGAGTGAAGTAAAGTCAGTTTGATCAAGGTCAACTTTTTGTTCTATCTTCCCATGAAAGATGCATAGAGTTTATTTGTTCCGTCTTTGGAAATTATAATATTCTGTATGTTTTACAACAAAATTTCCCTTCCTATATTCCTTCTGCCTACATGAATGTTACTAAAGACAACAACAACTGAACAAATACAACTTTTACTGGGCTTTTGGGAAGCCAAGCTCCAACACTAGCACTTGTGTCAAGTTTTCTACAGCAGTCACAGATCTTCCTTGAGACTAATCCAGATGCCTCAAGCAGCAGAGGAGACTACCGTTAGTTTTAATTTTATGCCAGATCTGGCATATAATGAACACAGCCTTTCCATCCTCTGGCCAGTCACAAAGAAATGCTTGCATATTTTTCCCAATTGCAGCATTTAGAGGATAGGACAATAGACTACCGTTCAGATACCTGGTTTCATTCCCAGCTATGTCATCATCATTTCCCTTTTCTAGGTCTTCTCTTCTTTTGTCTCTCTAGGGAATGTAGGCAATCAGCTTTGTAAAGCAGAAAGCTTCTTGCTATGTGTACAGGAAGCGGCTGGTACAAAGGGACTGGGATCCCAACTGCAATCTCTGATTCTAATATAAACATAATTAATTCAGTGTCAGTATATGGTGTTATTGATACTGTTTCATGAAAGAGAGAAGTAAACTCCTTTTGGGTTCTTGGTATGTCTTGGATCTCTAAACAATCAGAGATTTAATGCCAATCCTCTTTATCTTCAAACAAAACATATTTATAAACTTTGCCTCTGAGTCCAGTGACCCTCGTGGTGTGCACCTGCCCCTTGAGTGCAAGCTGCCAGTTTCCACTCAAGTCCAGATTTATTCAGAATGATGCTCAGGCAGGAATTATAAAAAAATCATCTGGGAGATTGGCCCTTTCAGTGGCATAAATCAGCAGCATTAGGTCTGGCTTAAAGATGCTACATCGTTTATAGCTGTTGAAGAGCTGGGTCCTTCATATTCAGCTCTAGCTTCTAAAATATGGATGTGAAAAAAAAATGTAGAAGCAGAAGGTCCACCTGGGCAGGCGGGAGCACCAACAGCCACAACCACAGTTGGAGAAATGTTTGGTTAATCTTCACCTCTCCTAAAGGAAGTCTTGAGTCCCACAAGCCTCCTTTTAAATGTTTTTTTTCTGATACATCAGTTTTGATTGCAGCTATTGGACAGGCTGCTCAGCTGCCAGATCTATGTCAATCAGACCTTCCATGCTAAGTCAGCCTTCATCCCACTTACCAAGGAGAAACACAGTTCTGCTGGAATTACTTTTTAGTGTTTTTGCTTATGGGAGGAGGACTCCATCAGCATATGAACAGCAAACACTTCCTTTCTCCATGCTAAGTCAGCCTTCATCCCACTTACCAAGGAGAAACACAGTTCTGCTGGAATTACTTTTTAGTGTTTTTGCTTATGGGAGGAGGACTCCAGCAGTATATGAACAGCTAACACTTCCTTTCAGTTCTGCTGATGCCCTTCAGTGCAGTGACCATTACTACATCTGAGTCTACTCGGCACCCTCCCCAACTCATGAGGTGGATTCCCTGCTATGTCAGATCATACTCCTTTCCCGTGTGACCAAGGCAGCTTTTGAAATGAGGTCTCCGGAGAAAAATATGTAGACTTTTCCCTTGCCTCCCACATCATCCCACTGTTATATTACATTCAGAGAGGACAAAGGAGCATCCTTTCCCAGGAACTCAACTAGATTTACACATCCTAAGAACAATTATAAGCCATTCCCTAAGAGACAGCAGTTAGTCCTCTGCAGCAGCTGAAAAAAGGAAGGATGGGAGAAAAGGTTTAGCCTGAAAAATGAGCCTGTTCAGGGCTATTTGCTCACGTGCCACCTCCCTTTAACATAACATGTCCCACGCTTCTTCTGACATGGGGCAGCAGAGCCCCTGAGGGCTTCTCTATTGCACTTCCCAAACCTTTCCTCACAGGCCCTCGTCCCTGCAGCAACAGGGGAGATGAACACCACCTCCCTCCACGCAGCTTTGTAAGAGGACATTAAAATCTCTCTGGCAGAGCTGAGGTGGACTTGCTGTTTCCCCCTCAGGAACATGTCCCACGCTTCTTCTGACATGGGGCAGCAGAGCCCCTGAGGGCTTCTCTATTGCACTTCCCAAACCTTTCCTCACAGGCCCTCGTCCCTGCAGCAACAGGGGAGATGAACACCACCTCCCTCCACGCAGCTTTGTAAGAGGACATTAAAATCTCTCTGGCAGAGCTGAGGTGGACTTGCTGTTTCCCCCTCAGGATTAAGAGCTGGAAGTTCTCCAGGATGGCATAGTCTTTTGTCTTTAAGCTGTCTCACTCATTGCACAGTAGATCCACACAGATCAAACACCATCTGTATTTACAGAGGGCACTGGCGTACCTTTTATGTCTGCTATAAAAGCTAATTCTCTGTGGCCTTTTTTTGCTTAGACATCGTCTAGGAAAGAACATGTTTGCTTTACATAGGGGTGCGCATAATGGAAAAGTGTTGCATCATTTTCTCTTGTTTATATTGTTTTACAGAAAAAAGGTGAAAGAGGTCGTTTTTTGGGGGGTGGGTATGTCACATTTTCTTGGATCTTTAGCAAAAGTCAAGGCTAATCTTGATGAGGTTTAAAAAAAAATCCAGTCTACTACCCCTTGCTGCTGACAGCCTCTTCACCCAGGGAGAGCAGGGCAGGCAGAACAGGCATCCATATTGATCCGCTCTGTGATTAAGTACTTGAGCGCTACAGAATACAGAAACAGAAAATGGGGCTGCTGTTTCATTGCTTCTAATAGTGGTGCCTGTTGGGATGGGGAACAGGATAGGGAGTAACAGGTGAGAAAAGATTTATTAAATGAAAAAATAATGCCTGCAATGTGGCACACCAGGACGAGACTCACAAACTTTGGACCTAAGCTGGAACCAATAGGACTTAAATTCAAGCCCAGAGAAATGAACTCCTGAGCTACTCCGTAAGAAACATTTGTTACCTTCCCATCAGGGAGATTTCTTTGCATACATCGTATTCAAGGCCACGTCTTGCTTGCCAAACCCTGCCGTGGCAATGCTCCCTGTACCACCCCTTTCAAAAGATCCTGAGGGTCTCTCTGGGTCGCGGTCTGCCCTGCAGTACATGACCAGGACACAGCTCACTCTCCAACATCAAGGCAAAGAAATGACACAGGGGAAAGGGATTTCTAAATTTCTATGCATGAATGGGGCCACATATCTCTACAGAATAGCTGAGGCACAACAGAAGAGCATAGTACCTCCTACAGCAAGCGAGGTAAGAGTGTGTGTCTTCAAGCCTCAGAAGAAGGAGGACACATGCAGGCTCAGATGCTAACCTAGCTACCTCACTGCATCGAAGTGCATCAGACTCCCGCTGAAGCTAACAGAAGCCTGCTATCAATATCATTTTGTTTTTCACTGGTGGAGAGGAGCATACCAGCTAGAGGTCCCTTTGAAAAAGAAATAAATAAAATATCACCAGAAAAAAAATATCAGCCTTCTGCTACTCAGAGTTTGGCTTTCTCAGTACTGATTTCAGTGCAACCTACATGAGAAAAGAAAAACCTCCCTCATCTGACAGCCTAAGGGCCAACGCTTCTGCACAAGCACTTTATTCTTCCCTGGGAACAAGATTGTCACGCAAACACAACTGCCTCCTGGAAGCTCCCAGAGCTGAGAGGGCATAAGTATTCAGCAAATAAGCACACATCTATACATAACAAATCTGCATCTATTCAAGATGAAGCCAGGCTGCTGGCTATCCACATAATACAGAATTCATGCCTACGCAAACCACTGTCATATTGCTGGCACTTTTATGCGATCTCAGAGCCATGTAGAACTAAATCTGTATAAAATCAGATAATCCGCTCCAATGGAAAAGCATAGAAATTGGATGCAGCTTCGTAGCGGAAAGGAAAAGAAGGTTGCAGAAAAAATGAACACAAAACAAATGTAAGCATATTCAAGTGATTGTGGCATTTTTGTGGACCTGTAGCAGGAGAAAAAGGAAGAAATAACACCATCTCGTTTACAGTGTCTAGCCGACTGTGGTAACTTATACTGCCTGTCACCAATTTCCCCCTTTTCCCCCTGGTCAATTAAATGCTGCAACATTCCCCGTTAGACCTACATTGAAGTGGGACTGCTCTCTGCACTGATATCTTCAATATTTTGACCAGCTTGCTCCTGGGGACACCTAGCCGTGTTTATCCCGCCCACTGCGCAGGGCAGCTCCCACCTAGGTGGGGGGGTTCCCGCAGTGATCCAGTGCTTTGCTTCGACAGAAGCAGCCACGACCACGTGGATCCTAAAGCTTAATTTCTCATTTTCTCAGTGTCTGATTGATCTGCAAGTTGCAAATTTCTTTGGGAAAGGTGCATGGGATACTTTAATTGGGCATCAGAGATTTATGTTTGATATATCATTTCCACCAAGATCTTTGGACTGTCCTGAGCCAGCAGCAGGTGCAAAAATGGCTATTCTAAGTCAGGCCAAAGATGAAACTGCTCCAGTGCCTTGTGTCTAATAACTGTCAATAACTAACACCGAGGTGAACAGCATAAGAAGAGGATGGAAATAGACCTGACCCTTTCCCAGTTAACTGTCCTACCTTCTGGCAATCTGCTGTTCAGAAGTTTTCTGTGACGTTATCGTTCTGCGTTTAAAAACAGCCTGTGACAGAATTTCTTCTATAACTTTTTCTAACTGCATTTGATCATTTGACTGCATGCAGTTTAGTGGCAGCATAGACAGACAGTGGTAGAAACAGCAGGAGGCTGTTTCTGTACTTGAGGCTTTATTCTGCATGAGACTGAGCAGCGTGTGACACGTGCTATGTTGGCATTGGGCGTTTTGGAGGTGAGTGGATACCTGGCAACTTCTAAGTGAGGTAAAAACTGAAATTCAGTTGAACTACCCAGACTGCAGATGCATTCAATTAATCTCATTAGACAAGGGATCTCCCCCAGGCTAAAAGGCTTCAAAGTGGCTGAGGAGATAAATTATCCTTCCAATTCAGACTCGTATCCATCCGCCACCTGGGAGCCTGCTTGGATTATTATTAATTTCCACACACCCCCCCAGTAGCAGCAGAAAATATCTGTAAGTAGATTCAGGAAGAGGGGACATTTCCAGAATATAAATGCCGAGCTTTACCCTGATTGCTTTCAAACTTGACTCTTGAAACATCCTCAATTCCCCCCTCTCTGTCCAAGCCTATCGGGTTTTTCTTGATGTTTCTGAGGACTTGTTTAAAAAGACTGCCAGACATAATACTACCTCATCACTTCCTCCACTAGATGGATTACTTTTGGGGGGCCAGAGTACAGTGATTTTCACTGACCTTACAAAGGGACATAGATAAATAGCCTTTAAGGGGGAAAGTTAGCTTTCTGTTATAAGATGACATCAAAGAGCTTGGTAAAGCACAAATTGATTTGAAGTTAGGAGGACAGCATAGATGTGGAATGACAATCAATAGCTGTAGGAAGGTATTGTTCCATTTTTCAAGACACAGAAAAATTCACCTGCACTGATACACAAGCTATTTCTAAACATATTTTTTCTGCAGATGGCTTGAGATCAAAACAGTGGGAAGGAAAAAACAAGAGAGGGAGATATTTTTTCAGAAGCTTCATAAATTTCTTCCCATGTATTTCGTGATGAGACAAATCTTGGCGAAAAACAGAGTGAAATTCTCATTCTATTCTGGCCCACCAACCTTAAGAGAAAAGGCCAGGCTAAAGCTAAATGACCTGACATGTTTACATCTACTCCCAGCACTGCACAAGACAGTAGGAAAGAGTTCCTTGTAAGAGGGATGCAAGGAAAGACCAGGACATCGAGCGAGGGCTGTGTCCTTGGCCTTTGTAGGACTGCGATGACCCCAGCAAGTGGTGCTGGAGCCCAGAAGGCAGCCCGAGATGGCAGCTGTGTCTTACAAAAGCCACTGATATTGCACTGCAGAGGAGTTCTGCTCCCAGATCAGCAGAAGACAACGAGGCAAAGTATTGACGTTAGGGTTCATACTGCAATGTCGAAACGCCTGAGGTGCTGGCCGGGACTGGAATACCCTGGTGCTGCTCAGTATCGTACAAAGCACTGTATGGGAGAGTTTTGCTCTTAAACATCTTGCAAATTAGGCAGGTACAGAGGAATAAAAGGGTGTCTGTATAAACAAAGTGTGCTGGGGACAGCAGACGTGTTCCACCTTTTCTCCCTCTTGCTGGGATAAATCTAAATACATTAGACTGTCCAGATACTGGAGAGGTGAGAAGGGTGGACACACACACACACTTCTGCTGTTTGCCTCAACAACTGTTTAAAGACTCCAATCAAGCGGAGGGCTTAGAGGCAGGGCTGCTGCAAGCTCTCTCCCCGCCTTAGATAAACAAAATGAAAGCAGCCACCCTCCCTTCTTCTCAGGACTGGCAGGAGCTGCCCCAGGCCACTGGGCTGCAGGAGGTGGGCAGGGCAGCCTGCCCCCGGGGCGGCCGAGCTGCCCGTCCCTGCCCACTCAGTGCCTGGGAGGAGATTAGCTATGTCCCTACATTTCCTATGGGAACTGACACAAAACCCAATTGTTCTGGCTTGCAGTCCCCCTAATCCCGTATCCCCCTTCCTCTCAAGGCTGCGTGTGTATGATCTCCAGGGAACTTTGAAATAGGGATCAATTTTGCACTAGTCACATGCATGTCATATCAATGTCTTTTACGTTACGATAGCACCACAAGAATTCTGTTTCATTTTTTAATCCTATGAGCCAAATTGCTGCTGAGGACATGGGAAAGCAAAGCAGTTCCACTCTCCATGATTTGGTCAGCCCTGTACCACTGCTTTAGACTGTGCCTGGGAGGAGGTCTAACACATAGGCAAATTCCAGAAATTGAATTGTTTGGCTGCAGGCTAAAGTGTAAAGACCAGGAGAGAAGGGGAGCAGAGCTGAAGTGAGGATGAAAAATAGGAGGGACCAGGAATCAGTTTCCCAAGTCACAGATAGACTACGCAGTAGAGGAGGATGCCACAGCACCAGAGTTCAGCATCTTTCCCATCAGTCAACTTAACTCCTGCTTCTGCTCCCAGGAGAGGCAGAGCCAGGTCTTCCCCTGCCAGACTCACTGCCGTTGTCGGTGTGGTCTCCCGCAGGGAGGAAGGGAAAGGTGACAGCAGTGACTGCTGCATTCTGCCAACAGATTTGTTGTCTCCATCCCTGCCTCCCACTGGGCATCCACATACACCCACACATATATGTGCGCACACACGCGCACAAATGACAAGGATAAGCTGCCATACATTAATAGCACTATTAGTAATATGTAATGGAATTGTCAAAGCCACCCAACGCTGGCATAATAGGTAATTCTTCATCATTAATGAAAACTGCCAGCAGAACAGCTACCAGCATCCAAACGTTTAATTTTCAGACTGAGGAAGCACAAACCTTTCTATGGGCTGCTCGACATGGAGGTGACCCATGGCCGGTATCTCTCAGAGGCATTAAGGAAGTGTCATTGGTGGAGACAATGGCAAGCTGATATCGACCAGATCAGAGCTAATCACCAGACCCCAAAATGAAACTTTACTAACCTATGAAGAAGTTAAACCTGCAATAAAAATGAAAAATAATAAGCACTTTCATTGTCACATCTGTGTCCCCTGGTCCCAGTCAGGACAGCAGCGTGGCAGCACTGGGATGCCTGCAGTGCCAGCTCAGCTGCTTTGAATTTTCCATGCACTTCCAGGGAGAGTCCATGCTCCCTGCAGTTATCGTTAACATTGCAACTGCAATTCGGGGCCCTGGCCACGGCCCCCTTCAGCTCATTTCATGGACAGCACCTCAGCCAGTATGCTGGAGACCCAACCAGAAGCCTCAGTAGCCAAAAACACAGCCTGCTTCTGCTTGAGCTCACGCAAGCCCTGGGAGCCTGCTCCCGGGCTGCAGCCCTGCAGCCCCATCCACAGGGTGCCTGGCGTGAAGGGTGGCTCCCCGTTGCAGTGTGTCCTGTGGCGAATGCTGTGGTGAAGCCTGGCAAAAGGACATCTGTTTGACCATCAGGCGTGGGGGCTATCCTCGCTGGAGATGGATCTGACATACCCAGCGGTGTCAGATTTGGGGCAGGAGTGCTGTCAGGTAACAGCTGGCAGATGGGATCAGATCAAAACGAGGACCTCTTAGCAAGACGGGCAGCAGTCTCAGGGCATGCAGCAGTATGGCTCTGAAAATTGAGATTATCAATCAACACAAATGGTTGGAGTCCTTAGCTGCCCAGCAAACAGTCACAAAATTGTTTCCAGTGCCCAGATGATGTCATCAATCCACCGTGATATATCACGGGCTCGTCTCTCTTTCTTGTCCGAAAAACCTCTAGGAGTTATGTTATCCAGAGGCACCTAACACAGGACAGGATGCACGGGGTTCCCCAGTGTTTCCCACCGAGCAGCAGTTCACCACAGCAGCATGACCCCCCTCTCTGTCCTGCCCTCTGCCAGCCTCTCTAGCAGCTGTACCACCACTGTAGACATTTGTCGTGTGAAATCAGAAATCAGCTGAACAGCGAGAGGGTAAAAAAATCATCAGCTGCAGTCTCATGGCTGTACTACATGAACTTTAAAAAGCAGCATGTGACAGGGAGCAGGGCATGCCCCTGCCCCGCGTTCAGTGGCCTTCCTCCCCTTTTACAGCACCAGCGTGTCTCCCCCAGCCCTCCTCGTGGGCACCGCTCGGCCTCGCCGTGCACTGCGGGGCTGCAGTCCCCGAGCCTTCGGTCCTCTCTTCCTAAATGCTTTCTGCCTGTGATTTTCTCAGATACCTTCTCACCCTCAGCCACACAGTGCCGAGCCAAAGCACAAGGAAAGTGCTGTGGTTCCTCCAACGTCTTCTCCTGTCTTTCCTCAGACTGCTTGGCAAGATCATTCCCTCTCTCTTTGGGGCTCCTCTTGACACCTTCCAATGATTCTTTTTTTTTCCTCATCCCTCTCTGCACTCTTTCTTCTCACTGTTTATCCTCTTTTCCTCTCCCCTACCCTCATTTTGCATTCTTTCCATCTTTCTCTTCACCTCACTTCCTTCCCTTCCTTCCCACTTTTCAGCTGGGAACACAGTGGATTTCCTCTGCTCTGTTTAAATCTCTCCTGGATATGCACCAGGAAGACAGGAGACAAGGAGAGGAGAAGGTAATGCACCTGCTTAGCAGGGGTTTTGGTATGGATTTTTATTTCTTCTTTTCTTAGTTCCTTCCTCCAATCCCCAGATAAAGAGAGCTGCTCATATTAATACAAGCAGGGATAAAATTAAACTAAGAATGAAAAGGGCAAATATATTTACCTGACTTTCTGTAAATGCAGCCGATAGCATGACAAGATCTACAGGATGGATTCCCAGCACCTTCTGGGGAAACTGGGGAAAGAAGATTAAAAAAAAAAAAAAAAAAAAAGAGGAGGGATAAGTTGTACTTAGCAGAGGGAAATTACTAAATTACAGAGCCGGTTAAATACTTTCTATAAAAAGAAAAATAGATGTTTGTCCAGACAAATGTCCTTTTCTTTATGTTTTAAGGGTGTTGTTGTAAAGAGGGAAAAAAAAAAAAACAACAATAAAAACAAAAAAAAAACCCTACTGGACAATTTCCAGAAGAGGAGAAGCAAAAACAAAAAGGAGAAAGCAGTTGTTTTATAAAACAAAGCATTTTCAGTTTATTGGAAAACAACAAATTTCACAGCAGACACTAAAACGCTGGGGGGTTTTTATGTTGTGTGTGAAAAACAGTTAACAGTTTTGACTCATATGCTGTCCTTTAGCTATCTACAGGACCCACTTTTGCTCCCAGGTCCACGCGGGTGGATGCATGAAGGGTGCATCCATCAGGTAAGCAGCAAAAACTCCCGCACGCTCGCCTGCCCACCTCTGGGTGCTGGTGGCTTTTCACTGAGCCTGTAAGACACGGGATCAAAGCCTACTGGTGAGGAAAAGGAGGAGGACCTGCCGCTTGGAAGACGTGAAATGTCAGATGAGGGAGGCGCGAGGGCAGCCTGCGGGGCAGGTGCGTGGCCTCTACACGCTCAGGGAGCGTAAGCGATAGCTAGGAAGAACGGGAGGTCCTAGTAGGCAATCACACCACAGGTCACTGATGATGGGGTACTGCTGGGATGTTGGGATGGGAAAGTACAGTCTGCCCAGGAAAAGACCGGCAGAATGAAAACAGATGGAGGATTGCACATAACCTGACTCCGACGTAAAAAAAAAAAAAAATTAATTTCCTTAAGTGAAGTAAAGACAAGACTAAGGCTGAGGTCAAGAGACTGCACCCAATCTCACCAAGGAGAAGCTAAAGCTTGGGGGCTTTGTGTTTAAAAATTAACAGAGGCAGCAAAAGGGCAGAACTGTGGCTGGCAGTGGGCAACAATATTAATCTGGCACTAAAAACATTAGAAAAGGAATAGAGCAGGGACAGACAGTATGTCGGGTTGTTCAAATGTTTGGGGGATTTGTTTCAAACAGTGAAGGAAGATGCTGGTGGAGCAACTTTTCTAGGCTTGATTGCAATCAGTAGGTAGCTACTAGTTAAAAATCTCAGCTGGGGAGTCATTTCGCTGCAGTCATTCTGACATGATGGCACCCTCTGTTCTTTAGAAGAAAGGCAGAATTAGCAGGAGCACAAGGAAAATCCCTCCCAGACTCCAACAAACTCAGCAGCATGGCAGATAAGGTCTCCTGAGAAGGGAATTTAAGCACAGAGGAGAGCAAGAAAATTGGCAGTTACTGAGAAAGACCATGTTAAAGCACAATGGCAACCTATCCTATTGTGATAGAAAGACAGGAAGCAGAATAAGAGACTGCTATAGCTGGGTCAAGAGCTCTTTAGGGACCTGAAAAATCAAAAAGAAATTACAGAAAAAGTGAGAACTAGACCACAAAGCTAAGGACCAGCATAAAAGAACAGCATAAAAAACAGAAATGCTAAAGCACAAAATTAATTACAATTAGTAACGGACATAAGGCCTCAAGTAAAAGGGCTAGAGTATCAGCAGAAGCAGAAAAAGAGAACATACAGGCTATTATTTAATGGGAAAAGAGGAAACAATGGCTGATATAGAGAAGGATGAAGTAGCCTAATCCATCTCTGTTTCAGGCTTCTTAACATACTTCAAAAATTAATTCAAATGAGGGGGGAGAAATGCAAGCCAGAGCACAGGAAGAAAAAAATATTGAGATAAATGACATATGGTCAAATCATCAGTGCCTTCTGAAATCCACCGTCAAGCATTGAAGGTACCACCTGTAGAAATCTCTGATCTGTTCAGAAATCATTCCTGAAATTCATGATATGGGAGAGATCCCAGCAGGTACAGGAAGGGCAAATACAGTATCTTTATTTAAAATAAGGGAAAAGGAGAACATGGGAAAATGTACACTAGTCAGTCTCCCTGGAAAAACACCAGAACAGACTATTACCTGATCAATATATATAAAAACCCAAAGGAAAACCAGTTGATAAAAAACAGCTCAGCGTGATGAATTTATCAAGAAAAAAGTCATTTCAGTTGTTCATTTCAATGAAAAGTATGTCAAATCAGTTGTTCATTCCAGAGAAAACTAATTTTCCTCTTTGACACAGTAACTAGCTTTGTGGGTAAGGAAGAAGTAGTTGAAATATATGTTTTAGGAAAGCTCTCAATATTGTCCCATATGGCCACAAGCAAATGAAGGAAATACAGTCTAGCTTAGCAGTTCTCTAGCTTTTTGGACCTTTGAGCATAGCTGGCCGTAAATTCCCTTGCTATCTGGCCTTACCATCAAACTTTTAATGGGAAAATATTCATAAGGAAGAATGCTTCCTCAGATCAACTACAGACCATGTGCTGTGGCTTTGCGGCTCATCAGCAATCCACAGATGATGGTGTGGGAGTCACTGGCCTATGTAAAATTGCCTCTAAGTGCAACTAGGTAGGAAAAAAAACAAACAGGCAAAGTGTCAGTGATTAACTACCAGTCTGAGATTTCAGCTGGATCCCAAAAGAATCTGTCCCAGTCCTGGATCTGCTCCAGTTCTTCATCAGTATCTTGAACAACTGAGGAGGGTGTGCATTATAAAATCTGCAGATGACTCCGAGCTAAGAGCACATTTGTAGAAGGGGACCTGAATTCAAAATAATCTCAATAAATTGGAGAAATGGTCTGAAATCAAAAAGTCACAGTTCAATAAAGCCTTCAACAAAATATGAAACTAGGAGAAAAGAAAGCAAATGCTGAGACATCAGACAGGGAATAACTGATAAGTTAGAAGCACGTATTTCAGGATACAGTGAAATGCAAACTCAAGGTGAATCTCATTTTGGCAACTCTTACTCAGTGTCATCTGCAAAAATCATGAGGAAATCTCTCTGTGCTACTCCACCCCACGAGGGCTGGGCTCGTGTCTGGTATCCAGGTCTGTGCGCTGGACGTGAAGATCAAAGCAGATGAAAATGTAGAAGAAAGACAGAGGCTGAGGAAGCATGGCACCAGAGGAGATGGTGAAGGACACAGCATTGTTTGGCCTGGAAAACAGGAAAGGTATTTTTTAGAAAAAGCTGTTATAAAAAGATTTCCAGTGGAAATGGATCTTTTTTCCCCCTTTTAGGGGTTTTGATGTTTAATAAATAAATAAAATAAATACACATTCTTTTATCATATCTGTGTTGAAGCTTAGTGGAGGATTGGATTCACCCCTCTATTATTTTCCCTTCACTCCATTGAGGAAAAAAAATAGGATGATGAAAAAGAGAAGAGCAGGTGAACAGGGGAGAGAAAAGTCGAAAAGTTAAAACTAAAAACTTGTTATCTTGTCAATTTTCAAAGATGGCCATTAAACAATAAAAGATAAAATCAAAATAATTTCTGTTATTTCCTCATTCTTAATTAAAAAAAAATTAAAGAAATGGGAATACTTCCTATTATTTTCTATGAAAGCATAGCTGGATATTTTTCACAAACTCTGGATGTTTTAGCTCTTCAGCTGCCTCAAGAGCTGAGATTATCCACCTCTGCCTCCAAAGACAAGTGCAGATATCACAGGTCCCTCTCCATGACGCTCTCCTCTTGGCTTCCTCCCAACCAGCCTGGGACTTTATCAGCAGTACCACAGTAGGGATTTTTTTTCTGTCGCTCTGTATTGGTTTGGCCACCCTATTAGCAACAATATAGTTCCTCATCAGAGCTAATGCATCATCTTTGATCGTCCTCCTAGTTTACATTTCTCACGTCTTGTATTCACATCTCACAACCCTCATTATTATACACATTTCCAAACTTTCATCTCCTGAAGGGCAGAGAGGGAATAACAGGAAAGTTGGAATTTAACAGGATTTGGCACTAAGCTTTCATTTATTGAATCAAAGGCCAGGGGGAAGGAGCACAGAGAAAGGAAAGGGCAGGAGAGGAGTAGCGCACAACAATAATTTGCAAAGATCTTAGGTGCCAGCCAAACCTTGATTTTTAATGACCGGCTGCTTTCTGCAGCTCTGATGGCGAGGCGAAATTTCTCCAGGCTCCCGGCCCCACAACTTCCCCCACACGTGGAGTCAGGCAGGCAGCGGAGATGGAGCCCAGCCCGCAGCTTGAGGGCTGTCACCCTCCCCACGTGCAGCTACAGACACCCCCTGGGAAGGTGCCCCCCCGGGGCTGAGCAAGGCTGGACTCTTGCCCATCCTACCACCACCTCTCTCTGCGGGGTGAGACCACAGGCACAGCCCGGCTCGCTCTCCCTCTCGTCCCACCTTTCTACTCAGCTGACCTCCCGACCCTCCTGCCATGTGGGGAAGAGTGGCTGGAAAGCTGCC
>NW_009192161.1:44744-44956 GCF_000690835.1 Fulmarus glacialis | reverse complement strand
GGTGGGGACGTGCCCCAAGTCTGCCATTCCTTGGCCAGCAAGGTGTCAGTGCGGGAGCTGGGCTGAGCCTTACTGCGCTGTGCCAGGGACCTGGCACACACTGAGCCTTTGTGCCACGTGTGTGCGCCCTGCCCAGGCACCCAGGGACCGACCTCAGCAGCTTCACCCTCTCCAGCCTTCCCATCCCTTGAGAAACATATATCAGCCTCTTT
>NW_009192161.1:43541-44699 GCF_000690835.1 Fulmarus glacialis | reverse complement strand
CTGGGCAATTCCTGATCTCCTCTCGCAGCCCCATGGGGAGCAGAAACGAGGATCAGGGTAGACACCAGAAGATGGCTGGAGGTAGACACCAGAGATGGCTGGAAGGGTGTCTGCTTGGCAGCAAGTGCGTGTGAAGTCTTCGAGTCCGTTACCTGCTCTAATGACAGCAGAAAGTGGGGAGTCTGGGCTGAGATATGGGCAAGGTGCTCAAGGTGTTGAGGCACATCTAGGTTCAGGCACGCAGCTGGGAAACGGCACCAGGGGCAGTTTAACATCACAGTGCTGAGCAGAACTTGACAGCCAGCCAGGTGGGTGAACCTGAAGGCTCATGAGAAATGAACATCAAGGCATCAGCTCCGTACAGGCTGAGCCAGGGACCAGAGGCATGCCTTGGAGCGGCCATGAGGCTTCGGGGCAGCCTCCCTACTGGGAACGGACGTGCCTGAAAGCATCTGTCAGCATTTTAGGGCTTAGGTGGCAGCCCAGCAGCACAGGATGGAGAGACTGAGGAATGAAACTCTGGATCTAAAGTGCTTCCTGGGTAGCTGCTTCAGTCCTGGGTGCACTGGTGGGTCCTCCTGTGGGCTGCCTCCTGGACCTGCACCCGCCAGCCGGCCGGGCCAGGCCAGGCCTCTCACGGCTGCGTGCTGTGCACCTGCATCGTGTTGCTTGATACCTGAAGTGAGGGAAAGCCTCCGACTTCTTTCTGAGGCTGCTTTCTCCTCTGTGAAATCAAACAGAATATTTTTTTTTATTTGTACCAGGCTGTTTTACCTCCTCCCAATTAAACTACTTCAACTAACCAGTTTATTGGATTCACACGGTAAGGAAACAATCTTACCGACAGAGTTTGTACTTGTAAAACAGCCTCGATGGTTTCTTCCCTTGGCAGAGCACCAGCACAAAGGTCGTTTGCACTGGAGCTATTAGTCACTTCTTTTCATGGCTTTTGTCACCAGCTGAGACGTGGGAAGAATATTGACATGCTGTAATGTTTACGTCAGATGCCAGAGGACTAAGGAAGACAAAGCACAAACATTACAGCCATGATTAAAGAAAAGCTGGAGAAGTAAGGAGCAGCTAATGGCTTGGCAAAATACTGCCTTTGGCACAGTCACAAAAATACTTATTTTCATTTGTGGGGGGACTTTTTTCTTC
>NW_009192161.1:0-43529 GCF_000690835.1 Fulmarus glacialis | reverse complement strand
TCCCTACTTTTTTCTCTCTTTTAATGAAGCCATGTGCTGCTAAGCAGTGCATGGCTGGGTCTGCGTGAGGGTGGGCAGGAGATGGGGAGAGCGCTTCTGTGGGAGGCTGAGCTTGAGGAAGGGCAAGCTGAGGGGCAGCATCGCTCCCGGGCAGCATCACTGCTGGGTACCATCACCACCAGGCAGCATCACCACCAGGCAGCATCACTGCCGGGCACCAGGACTTCCTGTGCATGTTAGTGAGGTAATGAAAGACACCCACAGAGCTCCTACCCCAGCCTTACTTTGTGTGAATGGCGGTGAGGGCTCTGGGCAGCTCAGCAAGTGCCACTTCCATTTAGCAGCTCAGTTCAAAATTGAGTTGCACAGTTTTCATGTCCTCTGTCATTTAGGGCATAGAGTGCCCAAGAGCCTGGGACAGACCATTCGACCACAAGTAATCAGCAGGGCCTCCCATTTCAGTCCTTTCCTCTGCTGTCTGTGCCGTACACCATCCCCTCTCCAAACGAATGAGCCCTTTGAAGCAAGTGCTCCTCCTCCTCCTTCTTTCCTGGGCCACCGCTGGAGTGAAAGGGAAGTCTGATGTGGCAGGAATCTGACAGGAAAATCCTGCAAACAGGCACCACATCTGCAGACCAGGGCACCAACCTCCTTCATGGACAAAACACACATGGAGAGCCCCCAGACCCAGAGAAAGAGAAACGTTTCCTTCAGTGTGCCGTCCTGGGGTCAGATCAGAGCCGTTTGGGGCAGGTGGGCACTGACCCCGCAAAGGAAGGGTCTCATGGAGGCACAGTACGTGGGACCAAGCCCTGAGGAAAACTCCTTTATTACCTTCCCCGGGGTGGCAGTTTGCATCTGTGTCATTATCATGGCTGGGGGTGATGGTTAGGGTGATGACCATCCGAGATGGTTGGTGTCTCCAGATCTGGCCCAAGCAGGAGTTTCCTTTCCTCCCCATATAGTTTTACAAAGTCCTCCTCAGCACCGCACCCAAGCACCTAGCAATATGCACTAGATGCCGAGGTTACTACCTGGTGCAAATGATAGGGTCTTTCTCTTGTCCAGCTCGTGTCTTGTCTCCCTGCCTAACGGCCGAATAACTCTGCCTTTCCCATTTTGTGGAATGGCAGCTCTCCTGAAACTCTAGATGAAAAAAGAGCAATATTTTTACTTGGAGGTTGCTGCAATTACAATCTGTGAAGGTCTCTTCCCAACCATACCTATAAAAACGTGGTCATTATGCACCTTAGTAAGAAAGGTTTAAAATTTTATGGTTGAAATGAATTTGGACTCTAATAAAAATCCAGATAAAAAGGAAAGAGCCAGGAGACTCTAATGTTCTGTCCCATTTCCCAAAATATATTTGTTCAAGTAATTCAAACTGTCATTACAATTAACTTGCCCTTTCATTTCCCTCTCTGAATTCCCTCTAAGCTAAACACACATTTTTCTTCTATAAATCTGCATGACAAGTAGAGCAGTAAAATCTTTTTTTTTTTTTTTTTCCACATCATTTATATGCATTTTGCACAGATTGAGTTGCCAGGCACTTTTCCTAAGCTAATTTCTATGGTTGCAAGGACGCATATCCACACTCAGAGACCCCTAAAAGACTTGTGGGAGAAGTCCAGTTTGGACAACTGGCCAAGATGAGTCTTATGCATTTTCTCAAAGGCAAGGAAATTTAAAGATTTCTTTAAGGAAATCTTAAAAATCAAGTGTCAGATCATCTGCTAAGGGCTTTGCTGCTTGTTCCGAGGAGCAGGCAATGCAGGGCTGTCCTGGTTCTTGGGTCCCTTGCAAAGGGAGGGCTGGGGGCCACCTTCGGTGGCATGCCAATGATATAGCCCCCACCTCTCTGGTCCTGACAGGATGAGCCAGGAGGTTGGGGGACATCTGAGGGCTGTGCATGTCTCCTTGTGTTGACGTGGAGAGGCCTCTGCCAGGTTTCTCTGCCGGGGCTGCCACAGGCATGTGGCTTTTGCGTGAAACCCTGGCTAAGGATCAGCTAATGACACACATGGCCAGAATTGAACCCAAACCTCTAGCCAAAACAGCTATATCACCTGCATCACACCACCCCTCACGACTGCCCCACGGCTGGTGGGGATCCAACCACTTCTGGATCCAACCACAACAAAGGGTATCTTTTTCTTGCCCAAATCAAGGAGTGCCACATGCTGACGTGTGATGCCCAGGCACCGAGTGCCTTGGGAAAGCTGGGTCCTCCGATCCTCACCTCCGCAGCAGGCTCTGCTCAGCGTAGCAGTCGCCCCTGCACCGCCATAAGAGCCGGACACCAAGAGCGGCGCCTTGCCCGCTCCTCGTGCACGATTTCCCTCCCCACCCTTCTCGCTTCATCTGAAATGGTAATTCCTCTGACCAGGAAAGTAATGACCCTGATACATTATTTCAAATGTCATTTTTGCAAAGGAATTAATCAGCTTAGTATGAGACTGGATTACATTTTAATTTTAATAGTGCTAAAGTCTTGCTGTTTTTTAAATATATTTTACTGTTCTTTAAATTTCAGCAGGGCAGCATCTCACTTAATTAGACTGTACCTTGTTGTAATCTCTCCACTGTGGAAATTTGACAGACAACAGCCATTATTCAGTGGTCCGGGTATCAGCCTCGCCTGTGTGCATTTACTTTAGTCCCATTGTCTGCATTAGGAACAATAGCTGAGATCGGGCAGCCGGAATCTCAGAGTGGTTTTATCTTCCATTGGTAAGTGTGGAGACAATCTTTTCAAAGGCACAAAGGAGGAATTAAATGACAAGTTCTCATTTTAGTCAAAGGGAGATTGAGATATATACCTGCCATTTGGGCTTTTGAAAATGTGCCCTTAAATGTAAAGTAAGTATTAAAATTTCCTCAGTTGTGGGCTGCAGTTTTCACAAAAGGTCTCTGTAGCTTATAGCTGTAATTAACGGCTCAGCTTTCCCAAGGAGCTTTGCATACTTCAAAGTACTTGCATGCTTCCACGACATTTTTTCCACCTTTTGAGATGCTTTTTCTTTAAAATCAATTACAAAAGAGGTGTTTATTCAAATCCTTTACCCCTGGGCATTAGCTCACAAGTAACAGATCTCCAAACAGAATTAAAATCACATTTTAAAGTTCATACCATGAAATGGACTCTTTTTCACCCTTTCCATCTGTTATTTTATTACCAGGTTTAATTACAGCGATCAGCACAGTGGATTGTACCCATTGTACAACCAGTTTAGCATCAACCTTTCTTGCAAACTTCTCAACACTTCCTTTTTCAGAAGGAAAATGTGAGAGAACCCATGATTTTTGCCAATACCTCATTTCTCGGCTCTTGGCTGGCAATAAGAGCCTCTTTTCAATTTTTTCAATTCAACATAGTAAGTTTTCTGGGCATAATAAATGTTAATTTATACATATATACATTATACATATGTGTACATATCTATATATAGTTACTTTCTTTCAAAGACATTATTTGGTTAGTAGTAAGTAGAAGCACAACAGAGCCAGACGCAGAATGAGCGGGACCGACATTTTCTCTCCTTGCAATTGGACGAGGTTATTCAGAGAAGGTGTATTCATCAATGGGCTACATTTGCCCAAATCCCTTGTGCACTTCTGAAAATCCTGTCCTTCGGTAGGTTAATTGTCCAGATGCTCAGTGCTTCACAGAATTGGGTTGTATCCATCAAACAGTATTCACAGCCTAGCTTCAGGCACTATTTCTCAAAACATTGGTTGGATCTTGCAACGAGAAGTTAGACAGTGCTCATGGAGTCTCTTGTAATCCAGGGAAGATGAAAGGTGAAACACGTTCTTAATACCATACGTCAAATATTTGTTCTAGCTTCATGCCTAGTCACTCTCCTCTTAATAAGCAGAAAAATACAATTCATACGCTGCCTGAAGGAGATGTCTTGGTTTTATTTGCATCTATACTTTTCATCTATTGTTTTAATGGATAGTAAGTGTAAGTGGTGCCAAAGATAGAGATTTTCTTTTTCCTTTAATGGAAAAATGCCCTCCTTGATGGTTTTATAGGCTGTATAATTATGTCTGGTAGAAACAGACATCAATCTTTATCAGTTATGTACACATGCATATGAAAAAACAGTAAGGTAGTCTGTCCAAGAGATGTTTATTAGCTAGCATTTAAACTACAGGCAGTGCTAGTACAAAGACGATAGGATCTAAAGGACTGTCTTTGTCACCACATAACTTCTAAGGGAACAGGAGATGTAATAAAAACAAATGGCAAATTAAAGCACTAAGACTTCTCTTTTTTTGTATGCCAGGAGGCATTATTCATTGACAGTGCTCACTTTTTGGCTGTTGGGCTACATTTATCTCTGGTTTAAGATCGTTATAATGCGGGGGAGTTATCTGGCTTAGTATCATTATAAGGAGGGGGAGATAACTGCTTTCTTCCAGCTGGACTGATTCAGAGGACACATTTGAAGAACTTGCTGGTAACTAAGACAAAAACCTTTGGACTCCTACTGGGTGACTTGCTCAGAAATCACACCCATGCCCCACACACGTGCTAGTTAAGCAAGTTAAGCCCCTTGGCACCTCATGAGGTAGGTAGATGTTATTGCTCCCCACTTTCCAGATGGAGGAGACGAGGCACTGAGAGGTTAAATGTCACGTACCATGGGTAACGCAGAAAGACTGGCAAAACGGGGGGCACAGGAACCGAATTTCTCACTACCCGCACTGGTGACTTCGTGGTGCAGTTCTGCTGCCTTCCCCCAGCAAAGGTCCTTTCGCTGCGCTGTCGCTGCGCAGCTGCAGCGTTGGTTCCTGGTTTACACTCAAAACTGCTAATGCTGAAGGATGCACACTGTTATGTCCAGGCTTTAACCTCTCAAAAGATGAATGGGCTATTTCTTCAATATTTTTTGCATCTTTATTGTAGTGATCTCCACCTGTCGATGTGAGAAGTATCCAGGTTTCAGCTCCAAGAAGAGCGATGTGTGGTAGATGCATTGACCTGGTGGCTCAGGAGAGAAGTGGCAGGCTGGGATACGGGGCAATCCTTCCTTTCAGATACTGTCCTCCCATGGCTCCGCTTCTTGCCAGGGATTTCAGGGCTGTATTTTCTTACTTTTATGACTAGACAGAACCCCATTCATGTCAGTTATTAACATGGCTGATGAAAGGGGAACACAGTTGTTAATTTTAGTTTCTCTCATCAATTTTGTTTCCAGTAAATCAGTGTAACCATCAGTGTGACTTAGGCAGCAATATTTGAGGCACAAGGGAATACCTGGGTATTGTTGACAGCCCGGAGTTGACACTTCCCTGCCGTCTTCTACACCCCTTGAGATTTAGGACATAAGAATTACTGCTATGGTAAGCAGAAAATTTCACATGCCAACAAATAGTTATGGTTTTATTAGTATTTTTGTTTGCTTTTCCATTATTCATGTGATTTATCTGTATCCTCATGGCCCAACCCCAGTCAGATGTATAAGTTAATTTTATCATTGAGTCAGCTTCTAACCTCAGTCCCAGGTCTTCATGCTTCAAGCTCTGCCCTGCTGAGTTTCAGCTTGGTAACCAAATGTTTTGATGAACGTAATCTCCACCACAGACAAAAAGTCATGGCGTTTTCTAAAAATAAGGAGCACACAAACCTGGACATCATTGTCTTGTTGCTATCATGTTTCTACATTTGGGTTTTGCTGTCAGCATTGTTAGCAAAGGAAAGGGAGATACCATGGCATGAAAAATGAAATGCCAAGCATAGAAGCTTGTTACAGTGCTCTCCAGCAGCTTCAAAGGACTTACATCAACCTTGGAACCAGAGGCGAGACAGGGTCTCATTGAATCCCACAGCCATTTAATCTCTGACATGCCTATGTTTCTGCAGAGAGAGGTTCTGGCAGACATCTCTCCCTCTTGATCCAAAATGCCTAAACAGAAAGACAATGTGTTGATTGGAAGAGGCACAGTGGGATATACAGTTTCTCTGTGGGCTGTACTTTCTTCACAGGAGTGAGGAAAATCCTTGAAAGCCACCAGTGCTGCCTTCAACACTGTTCTCTGTTTCTGGAGAGAGAAAGATGATCCCAGAGACACTGCCCATTCACCGTGTGCTGACTGTACATGCTACACATCAGCTTCCCTTCTCATTTTAGAGGGCAGGTGCTACATATCATGTGCTGTGCTCAAGTTATACGGAGAACACATGCCTAACCCTCCCTGTTTTCATTACCCCTGTAGCCTGGGAGCCATCTTCTGTAAGTCTGTGGGCTTCTTTGCTCTGCTTCATCATCACTCTTCTAATCTGGAAAAAAAATGACCACCAACTCAAACATACCACCTGCACTCTGTGACCAACCCTGTTGACCCTGGCCAGTCAACTGTCCTGATGGTATCGATGAAGGTCCCATCCAGAGAAAGCAGAATTTGGACCCTAAAATTAGGTCTTCTTCATAAACCAATGGAAAGAAATATGATGTTCATATGCAAAAGAAAAATAAAAGGATTTGCTCAAAAGCAGAGATTTTGAAAAGGAAAGGCCTCGTTCAGTTCCCTTACAGGAGATGCACTGTCCAGACCTCCTCTTGCCAGCTGCATTTGTCTAATCCCTGACAGCCCACTTGAGCACTGTCTCTGGTTGTCCATTGCACAGCAGGCACCACCAACGTGGCCGGCCCCAAATGAACATACAGCACCTTTCGGATGAATGGTGAGCACGTATTTTCAAGTATGAGAAATTACATATGTCATAAAGCAAACGGGAGCTGGGGTGTGGGTTGGAAAGCAACCAGCACAGCAGGTTCCTGCATGATGCCTGTGCATGGAGTGGCCCACTGGAGGATGTGTCCCCCGCTTTTCCAAAGAAGCAATAAATAATCAATTTTCTGGTTTTGCATCCAGATTAGACTGAAAAAGAAACAACAAAAGAGAGTTTTGTAAAGGTCTTCTGCTTCAGTCACTGCTGTGCCAGCATGCTTAGCTAAAGACAGACCAATATATCAAATTAAAAAATATATAGGTGCCTGGAAATATTAATCTTGAGTATTTATCAATTGCATGAGTGTTCTGGATGATGCGCAAGCCCACATGGCCCTTCAGGCCTCTCTTCCTTGATGAATTAGATTCATTGATCATAGCTAAGTGCACAACCATCTTTTCTTGTTTTTCTTCCTCTGCGACCATCTGGTTTCTTGTATACCCTGCCAGGCTGTTGGCGTCAGATTCACTGTAGTTTCCATCCAGCACCATAGTTTTCGAATGAGGTATTCCACACATACATGGAAACTAGGAACAAAAACAAGAAATATAGCTGATACTGGAAGAACACATTAGCAACAGAAATGATGCCTTTCTATTAACAGACAGCTTGAAAACTGTTGAGCTTGAAATTTTAGTTGAGATACTGTAAGTTTCTCTTTGAACAAAAAAGTAACTTTTTTTTGCTTGTGTTCCAAAAGAAGAGACATGGTTTAGCTACACTGCTTGGACAAGCAGCTTCAAAAAAGATTAGAAAAATGCTTTAGCAGACATAAAAACTAACCAAAAGGTTTTCTTAGCTAGCTCTGTTCAGCCTTGCTGTCTTAAGATTCCTTATTTTGCAGTCCTTGTGTTTATAAATATTCAAGGACAAGATGCAGTTTTATCTGTGGAAATGGCTTATCCAGTACATGTTATGCAAAAAAAGGGCCAAGTTCTGGTTTCACAAATACACGTTTTCTTTGTAAATCTGATTTTAAACCAAGGAGAGGACCGGTTAAAAGCCTAATGTAAAATCCCAGCTCTGTTGAAGTTAATGTCAAAACTTGCATTGACTTCAGCAGCACCAGCATGCATCTCACAAGTCTGAAAAATGAATACAGGTAGAATTTTGAATAGCAAATACTGTCTTCTACTGTTTAAAATCTGCAGGTTTTCTGTCCCAGCAATATGGATTATATATTTGTATGCAACAAAAATGGACTTCAAAACCTCCTTTCTGTTAGGAGTTCCTGCCTCCGATTCCCCACAGACTGCTTTCCTTACCCAATAATACTTTGCCCTCAAGTCCCTCCTCCACTAACTTCGATGTGTGGGTTTTCCAAGGACTAGTTTTCAAGGACAATTTCAGCTAAAATAACTAAGTATATATATATTGGAGCACTCCATGGGTGCAGCTGAACATCAGTGGGGTTTTAAGACATATTTTATACTAAGCGAGTGTACCTCAAAAAAAAAAAAAACAACACCAAAACAACACAGGGAAGAATTACATCAGGTTCTTTATCATCAACTGATGACAGGTCCAGGAGGTGGTAGGTGGGTAGAAGGGAAAGTGGTTAATGGCAATAAGCTGATTGCTGCAGGACCCAGCAGAGAAAGAAATTTTGCAGATTTACTCTTAGCCCCCAGGTCAAATTACAGTTCCCATGGTTTCGTGTACATGTGATGACAGTCACCCCTATGGACAAGGGAGCCTAACGTACTAGAAACCCACCTCTGCAGAGTCTTAAATTACACCCATCTTCACGTAGGCACATACATGCAGAAGTATGCTACATAATTTCACCCTGCAGCAATTTTAGTCTATGTCTACACTAATAAATTATACACTGCCAAAGAGCCTCCCTGGGCACGGGAACTCAGCCAACAATACTATTCGAGTGTCAGAAATGTCTCTGGCCTGAATTTTGTACAGGTCAACAAGCATCAAAATGTTCCCAGGTACGGTTTGGGAATAACCATGGGCCACAGACCATTTGCCACAGGCAGTTCACAGCAACCACTCTGATTCTGAGGGAAAGAAGGTTTAGTTTTAGATTGTCCATGCCCCTCAGCCTTGGTCCCAAGCACATTTAATTTCTTAATGTAGACATAACTTAAAGCTCTTCTCTGGGCAGCCTAACGTATTCGTATTAGGATTTTTTGGGTCCTTCATAGGGGAGCAGCATTGGCTGACAAGATCTACATTTACGATGAGAAACGTCTCTTCTGCTTCTTCAACAGCATTCACCTACAGTCTGCCACAATCCCCTCAACTAATGCTGCTTATTATCTTTGTTCCCATTACCACTGCTGAGGATTAATATTGTCACATGCTGAAGACTGAATAGAATATTTTACCTTGTGTAGTAAAAAGACCTTTGCTGAATGTAGAATTCAATGCACAAGACTCAATAAAGGGCAGATTTGTTATATAAATAACAAGCTATGCCATCACTGGATGTGGGAAAACGTTCCTGAAAACTTAGCAGAACAGTAATAAACCCTCTCAAACTCATTTCATCCCTCTCAAACTCATTTCATACAGTTAAAGACAAAGGAGAGAGTTTTTTGCCTTTAAAAAAAAAAAACAAACAGGTTTATTCTAAGCAAGTTGAACCTAGCAAGGATGATTTTTGTTATTTCCTGTGTACTGTCAAGACGCCCTCTTCTTTGGACATGGGAAGTCTGAGCAGGGCTGGCTGAAAGGCCACAGACCACTGCTCACACGCAGCAAGTAAGACACACTTGGCTCGCTGTGCTTGCACAGAGCATCTCTACCTTGTGTTGCAGAGAACCGCTGGGCCCTGGGTGGGGACTAGGATGTGGGTATAGATAAATCAAGATACTCAGGACCTGTTCAAGTAGCTTTCCAGAATCACACTATTGATGAGAAGGCCTTGGAGAGAGGTAAAATTTTGTCACCGTTGAATTTATTTCAATGGCTTTTAAAAATGTATCTAACTAAATTTTTTATGAGATGTCAACTAGGAAAGGTACTGGGCTGATAGGTGGTCTATTCTGTACTTTAAGGAAGTCATAGGAAGAAGTGCAAGGGGAAGCGAAGGACATGCAAAGCCAACAGAGTAGTTCAGAGAAGGAAATGTCATGGTCAAATCATATGAAAGATGATGTCTGCACTGGCATTTCTGAAAGGCTGATACAAATTTCTCCAGGAGTCAAAGGCAGTAGGTAACCAATGTTACCTGTGAACTAATGTGGGGAGATCCCAATGGGAAGAAAGAAGCTGTAAAACATGGTGATGTTCTGGGAGTGTGGGAACTGAAAAAATTTGGTCCCAAGCCTTAGTGTTCAAAAGGTGACAGTGTTTTGTTTAATTACAAAGAAGAAGGGCTCACAGGTCTGTAGGATAATTCAGGCTGCAAGGGACCTCAGGAGGACTCTAGTCCTATCTCCTGCTCACAGCAGGGCCAGGTTGCTCAGGGCTGTATCTGGCCAGGTCTTGAAAAACTCCAAGGATTCAGGACAAGACCTTTCATAGCACATTAAAAAGCAAAAACTTGGCTGACTGTTGTTTGTGTTTGGTAATGGGGGAAAACTCCACTATTACATCCATTGAATCCAGCTTCCAGAGTAAAGCTGACTGTAGAGGGAGGAAATGGATTTGCTCTAACACCTTTAGGTTAAAAATACAGCAATTGTGGCAGCTGCAGGGAAGTATCAGGTTTGATACTTCCCCCTCTTGTCATCCCCACACAGTTCCAGGTTGCAGTCTTCCCCAGTTCAGATCACACCCTCCTCTTCTCTGATGTTTCTATGAAGACCCATGAGACCAACTACTGTTTTTCTGGTGTTAGCAATTCAGCCTGAAGTGGAGCAGTCTAAACGGATCCAATTAGACACCCATGGATGTCAGTGTTTTCCCAATTATAGACACAAACCAACCAATATAACAACCAAATCAGCTATAAGAAAAAAAGGAATAAATGGATGAACAAAGCAAAAGTTTTTCTCACCCTCTCCCGGCGTTTCTTCTCCTTCCACTCCTGCACCGTAGTCAGGTAATTCACTGCTGCGTATTCCAGCACTGAGAGGAAGACAAACACAAAACTGACCCACAGGTAAATGTCCACTGCTTTGATGTAGGAAACACGAGGCATAGAGGCGTTCACCCCAGTGATGATCGTGGACATGGTCAGCACGGTGGTTATCCCTGGAAAGAACCAAGAGAAATAAACATTATTGACTGATACAGTCCATAAGGCTTCTGTCTCAAGAAAAACAGAAATTATGCTCTGCATGATGCTATAAAAGATGTTAGACATGAAATAAATTTGTGATAAGTATCTCTCCTGCCAATGCAGAACTGTTCCACTGCCTGCAATTCTGTGCACATGATGGGTTTAGTTTTGAGGAGCAACGGAGCAGCCATCGTTTTGCTAGGAACAGTGCTTAACTCCCTCGTTAACCTCTAGGGTTTTAACACAGTGCTTAGAGTCGGGTCTGCTAAGAACAGTGGTGACAAGGACTCCTGTTTCCTAGCTGTACCAGGCTGTGTTACCGGCACCGCCAGAAAGCAACCTAGTATTGACTTTTGGTCACAGCTAAAGAGGATTTGATCTAAACCACTGATCTTAAAAGGGATGTGCAATAATGATAAAATATTTTGCATAAAACAAAGCAAAAGAAGGCTTTATGTTTTTACTTCTAAGAATATTTATCTACAGTTCAGGCTGTGGGAATCAAAAAGCTTTGAACAACAACCATTGTATTATATATATAGATGTGTGCATGTGTGTGTGTTTATAATATGTATATATAGACCCATGTGTATGTGTGTATATATATACTTAGACAGATATAGATAAAATCCTGCAAAATAGTATATACTTTGTTTGAATCGTCATTGAGAGAAAAATATTTACAAGTTCCCAAAACCACTTAAGTAGAGAAAACAGCCAAAAAGCACTCATAGCTACTTCAGCCATTTCAAAACAGTGACACTGTAAACACAGCCACTGTTGTTCACGTTTCATCAGGATCTAATTTTTTAAAAAATAATATCCACTGAACACATCTCTTTCAGTGGAGCAGACTCTCGACTGCCAATTCTCATATGTTTGCTGCACTGCATAGCTCTCTAAGTGAGACAAACTGGCGGGGCTAAAATACCGGTTTTATGCTTTTAGTATTGGAAGCCTTACATACTAACATTCAGAGATTTTTCCTATTTTTGCCTTCCTCTAACCTATGCATGGAGTGATAAACAAATCGGCTCTTTTTATGCTCAGCTGAAAGAATTTCCTCCAGTCCTGATGTAGACAAAGCTCCTCCTGATGGGTTTTAGATGTCCAGAGAGGCAGATTGGTGTGTGCAGGATTTTCAAGCAGCTGCTTCTTCACTTTCCCACTCCCTCAAATGAGACACCTCCCCACCCCAGAAACATTGGACCCTCAGTGCGAGGCACCCTTGGGAGAGGAGAAACCCAACCTCTGCCTCACCTCGAGGCTGGTGGCCTCTCATCCTCAACACTGCAGACGTGCGAGGAAAGCCACGTTCCCTTCACTGCCCCGCTGTTGTCTGAGGCCTGATGTTACAGAGATGCCCTGAGTGTCCCCAGGGGGACACCAGATGGAGGGACACCTAAGTCTGCAGGTGCTGATAGGATTAGATCCCTTGCTGCTTTTCTTTCCCAGCTTTGTGAAGATGTGCCACATCATTGGCACCCTCCAGGAGAAAGCCACTGGCCACAGCACCAGTGCTGGCTGGTTGGGAAGACACATACCTGGGCTGGGACACCCGCTGTGGCAGCTGGGACATGGCAGGATCCTGCTCATGAAAGGCACTCATGAAAATTGTAACAGAAGCCTTTAACTCCCTGTAGGTGCCTAAACTCCTGTGAAATTCTACCCTCACTGATGACAATGTGTGTCTCAGAACTGCAGGACTGGACAACAGGGAAAAATCTTGATTCATTGACTCATAAATACTGAAACCTCTCTTCTCTGCCCAACTTTATGTTTAAAACCACAGCCCTTTTTGTCCTGAGCTAAGTATAGATCAGGAGGACTGCTTAGTGATGAAGGACTTAAGACAAACTGCAAGTTTTACATTATATTAATCATCAGATAAAAAACATTTGCTTGCCCAATATCTTTAACCATCAAAATGAACGGTTCCCTTTCCTGCCAAAACTTCCACATTCAAAGATTTTCACACAGTCGTGGCTTGTTGCAGTTGCTCTCACCCAAAGAGACTCTGGCAGGAACTGCTCGGCGATCGATCCAGAAGGACACCCAGGACAACATGACCATGAGGGTGGCAGGGAAGTAGGTTTGGAGCAAGAAGAAGAAGATGTGTCGGTGTAAAGTGAAGTTTATGTAGAGGCGATTGTACCAACCTTTAAGAGAGGAGGAAAGCCAGAATCAGTGAGAACAGCCTGGATGGTAGGCACAGAGAGACAAGATCTTTCTTTTGAGCTTTTATTTTTAAAGGGTATTGAAAAGAGAAACTGATCTTTCGAAACATGTATTGTCCAGACCGTGGAGACTACATTTCAGTGACGTATAATCCCAAGAGCTCTCTCACAAGTAGTTAATACAGCATTAGCTTTAGCAATAGCATTAGATCAGGAAAGGCCATACCTGTGCTACTGTAGAAAGCCAGTCTCGATGTAGTGTGGAATTTTTGTATCAAAAACTGAGACAAGGAAATCTTTTCGTCAGTTTTCAGAGATTCATTCCCATTTTTCCAATACAGCATCAGAGAAACGTGATGTGATGTGACTTTAGCTTGGAGGGGAAGCAAAAGTTAATAGATCCAGACAAAATTAACAAACACAAAGGCATCTTTGGCATGAAGTAAGACCACAAATAAGTTTGCTAACAACAGCGAGTTAAAAAGATCTTGCCATATGATGTACCATGACAACAACAACAACAAAAAAAATCCAGGTCATCCTGATTCAGGGAAACACATCCTCTTTTTACTCCACAGTAATGAAATGACAGCTAGAATGGTACTTTTCTGAGCATCACATATCAAAAATCATAGACAAGTAATTGCTAACTGGTAAGAATAACTCAGGAAATAGTCATGGGTAAAATGCCTGAATTTAGAGGAAGGAGGAAACACAGACACCTCAGACTACCTTAGAATGATAAAAGCAAAAGCGACAGGTGTGATTTGAAGCAAAAATCTAGAAATATTTGAAGACTGTAAATGAAAAACTTAAAGAATTAGTGAGCGCACTCGGTATTTTTTTAGGAATGGGGTTATCAAGATGGCCAGGGGGCTGGAGCACATGGCATAAGATGGGAGGCTGGGGAAGCTGGGTTTGTTCAGCTGGAAGAAGAGGAGTCTCTGGTGGGGTCCAACTGCTGCCCTGCTGAGGGTCATACGGAAGACGGAGACAGGCTTTTCTCAGACTCTTCTTTGAGATGCAGAGTGAAAGGACAAGAGGAAAGGGATGCCAGCTGCAGCAAGGGATTTTTTTCCAAGCGGGTAAAAGGAAACTTTTTCAGGATGAGGGCTGTCAAATATTTCAACAGGTTGCACAGAAAAGTTGTGGAGCCACCATTACCTCGGAGATGTTAAAAACCCAACTGGACACAGCCCTGAGGAACCCACTCTAAAGCCCCCTGCTCTGAGCAGGGTGTTGGAGCAGCTGACCTCAAGACCAACTTAAAACTCTCCTCCCAATCTAAATTACTCTATGATTCTGCGATTCTGTTGTTTGTAGAGGAAAATTTCAGTTAAATATCTGGGAGGACCTCAAAATTACTAGATGTTAGCCTTGGCATACCCTGAAGAAAGTTTACAGAACAGCCGTGAAAATCTTACTGTTCAAATCAATTTCTCTGCAGAATAACTCCTTCCCAAAGAAGCTGAGCCCAAGTCACAGTGTTTGCAGGATCAGGATTATATCATATGTAAATCACATTGGTGATGAAATTTGGAGAAAATTAATGATCACTATACCCAACTTTTTACTGTGACACTTGAAAGCACCACCTTCCTGTCAGAAGCAATGAACAGAGCAAAACTTCTTCCCCAGATTTCTCATCAGCAAGCTGCTGAGAACTGGTGTATGTTGAACATTTCTATTGGTGTTTTTTTGAAAGTGCCACCTACTAAAATTCATACAAGGATGCTTTCCTTGCAAATTCCCCTGTCTTGCAGCATAAGGGCTAGATTTACAACACAGTAAGTCAATAGAAAGACTCCCAGTAACTCTGGTGAACTTTTTTTTTGGGCTCTAAAACAGACTGTAATCTGAAATGTGTCCAGTCCATGTGTGTGCAGCCAGCCGTGGAGCATGTCTAGCTAGAAACACAGGTACAACATACAGCTTTCCAGCTCCAGAGAACACGTCTGAGAGTCCAGGGGGAAGCGGCTGAAGTCCATGTTACACATTGCTGTCACTGTGATCCTAGAAGTTGAAAATGAGAAAGGTTGGTTTCTATGAGGAGCAATGAAGAGAGAATGTTGACAGAGAGAAATCATTCTGCAGCTCTAAAGCCAGCAATTATGCATAATGTTAGCATAAAATCCCCAGGAAAATGCCTACCAATTCTCCAAGTCCAAGTGAGATGGATTATGCACAGACACTCCAAAGGAAGCTGTAATTTCAATACCTATCAGGGAACTAAAGTACTATCTTGAACATTACAGTAATACTGATGTCAGTATGGATACTTCTACCATGTTTTATATCCAACTATTTCTTTACAAGACAACAACATAAAATAACTTCATCATTTACATTTGAAGGTTGCCTTATGTCCAGTTTGATTAAGGTTTCCTCATTTTCCCCATTGCTCAGTTCCCTCCATAGTCACTCCATCAATGACCCAAGCCTGTGGAACATGACCAACCCTATTGCAAGCCAGAAAATTCCTCCAGTATATACATTATTAAGGCAAAACCAGTTTCTTTCAGTCCTTGATCAAATTCTTTTAATATGGGGGGTGTATTTCTAGGGCAGGGGGTGCAGTGAGATTTGCCTCTGTTACGTTCGTGTCTTAGCTAAAGAGCTGCAGCAATCACAGCTCCTATTTTTAAGTGAGTCCAGTTGTGCACAACGTTACGTAACAAGTCTTCCAGTGGGTCACTGAACTTTCTCTTCTGGACAGACTTGCAGTGGAGCACGCCGTTTAGTAGGGGCAAATCAGCTGTGAGTCATCATTTCAGAGGCCAACTTATGTTGGCCATGACCTTTTTCTAGATTCATTGCAGATGTTGATAAAGAACTTTTCTTCTGTTCAAGGGATTGTGATCCAAATCCTACTCCGACCTACACGTTCATCACCCCTGAAAAGCACACACTGTTCATTTTTACTATAAAACTAGAGCAGAATTTTGCCGTATGAGCTAAACTTAAAGAAGCTTTTTGGGGATATGCTCTAGAAGGTATATTATAGCAATGACCTCCCATAGTTGTGTGTAGCATTTAAACATTGCATAACTGAGTCTCATTACAATGTGCTCTTTCTTTCCTCGGGGTTACCTAAACTGTGGCACAACCTGTGGTCATTAACAATTTGTTAGTCAGGGGCAGCACAGAAACTCAGCTTGTCAATAAGATATTCCTCAACTAAAGCCTAGTGCCAACTCCATGCAGATATCTCAAGACATCTTGAGATATCTTGGAGGACATTTCGAATGCCACTGGACACCCATCCTTGGGCAGCCAGATCATGTTCTGAGTGTCCTAACCACCAGCAGGCCCAAATATCACACAGATTCTTGTTCTCCTTGGATTTTATGAATCAAATTATCCATTTAACTCTTGTGCAGTCAGCTGTGGTTACTCACATCCTTCTCTCTCATGGGGTAACATTAGAAAGTCACATCACCTCCTCGACAGTTCACAGAAAACATTGAAAGTAAAAACTCTGCATGTAGGCAAATGAGCAGACCTGAGCAGAGCTAATGTTTTCCATTAAAAATATTTGTTCCTTCATTTTGGCTGTTGAGCATTGCTAACTGGTGGCGTGATGCTGGCTTCAGCGCACGAGAACTGCGGGACGTGAGCAATGGAAACTGATATTCAGTTACAATCTGTAGAGAAGGTCCCTACCCTCCTCCTGCTCTTCTCCCCTCAGTGCTGACCCAAGCTTACATCTAACCTCCTTCTTCATTTTTCTTTCTCCTTCTCGTCTCTCTGCTACGTGGCACCTTCATCTTCATCCAGTTCTAATAAAATAGACAGTGTCTTTAGGTGCTTAGTTAAGGTGTGAGTAATCAGACCTTTCATGCAATAAATGGCTTTATTAAATGGGTTCAGAACAGGGAAAGTGTTCCCAAGTGTTTGATCAAGACGGGATTTTCATCATTAAGACCAGGCAAAAGGAAGTGGCCATACGGTGCGTACTCTCTTTCTTACACACACACACATATTTCTTTGTGATTTTAATAATTTGTCCAGAGTTTTTTAAAATAAATTCAGTAGAATTATATTTGGACTATGAAATCAGTGAAATTTAGAGCCCCCTGTTTTGGTGGGATATTGTCCTACTTGGGACAATATTGCCCACTATGCTCATTCTTTAAAGAGAAATAGCCTCCCAAATCAAACTTTATTAAAAACCTTTCCTTGTTTTTGAAAATTATTTTACCATAGCTGAAGTGAATAAGTTCCAGAAAGATCCTAGAACAGAAATCCTTGTGTTACAAAACAAAGGTCATTGTACACTGAGAGCAGGTTTTCTGCCCTGGGGAAATGTTCTTTTGTCTGACCTCTCAAGCTTTTCTCCTCTGGCGGTGTATTTTTCTCTGCATCTCTTTTTGCATTCTTCTGAAGGAAATTAAATCTGCTGGGATGCTGATGCGAGTAGCCTTAAAGGTGCCCTGGTTAGAAGGGGAAAATTACTGAGCAAAAGAAAATGTCTGCTGAAAAACACTGACAGAGAAAGGCCTGCCAGCCTGGGAAGCTGCAGCATCCTTGAGAAGTGCAGCCGGCCTCTTCGAAGTGAAGCTGGGTACCTAGAAACCTGAGACGTCCCGAGATATCATCAATAAGCACAAAAACAAGGGCCTGTAATGGCAAGTTATGGTCTGAAAAGGTGGAAAACAGTCTGGAAAATAGAAAGTGGTCTGAAAGAACAAAAAACTTCATCATCTATTGGCTGTTTCAGGTGAAAAACAGAAATCAACAGCACAACTGGCTGCTCGAAGTGGTGGTGTCCTACACCCTCTTATGTCTCTGTGATACAGGGAAGACTTAATTTTTATCCAAAATGGAGCCTCTCTCTCTGAGAACTTCCCATGCTGCACGTACTTTTCCATTCCTAAACAGGTTGAATTCGCTGCAAGAACTGTCTACCAGCTCTTGGACTCTCACTGGGGATGCCTGGCTGACTCCAGACTTTGTGATGTAGAGCATCTCTGAAGTAAGGATCTGTCTGTTGTCTCCTTGGTCCCCCTCTGGGCCCAATTTTGGGGTTGTTTCTGTTTGTACTCCCACCCATGGGATGATTTGGTTCACTTGGTGATGGTATCACTTGATACCAGTATTATACATACATATAAGCTATTTATCATATCTGCTGTTATATTGTTAATGTTGTTCCACTAATGATACATTTGTAGTAACCTGTAATAGAATATACCTACTTGGTTATTGCTGTTATTGGCTGTTGCTATATGATTTATTGATGCTATATTATTGATTGCTGACAGTAATTTGTAGTAACATGATATATACATTCACTTTATTAATCATAGGTATACTTGCCAGTGGTGATTTTGTGATAGTTTACTTGCTAGTGGTGATTTTTCTGGTATTTTTGGAATCTCTAATAAGGTAGAGAAGTTTAGAGAATAAAGCCTCCATGTCCTTGTGTATTGCAGAATCCTGCAAACCCACAGTCATGATCTCTGTACACCCGCAGGCCGGGTAACTCTTTAGGTCATGACAGATTTTCCTCAGGATTCTTCCAGCCAACAAACCTGCTAGAAAATCAGGGACTACAGGGTGTCTTTAATGCTGCCATTTCAGCTTCAGTAAACTTAAGCCTTTACATCAACATGCAAACACCAGGGGGAAAAAAAAAAAGTTTTCCTAGACAAACAGGAAGCAAAATAGGATAATTATAGAGGTTACCATCTGGTATATCAGCAGCTTCCAGTTTAATCACACACTGACCCCAGGATGAACATTCCCGCTCGACTAAGCCCTCCTCTGATTGCAAAGAACTAGGGGAATGCTTCCCCCAGGAGGAGATTACCCTATTACTGCCCACAGCATGGTTTCTTGGAGCTTCCTGAGAAGCACCTTGTACTGGACATGCTGGAAACAGGGCTGTGCATCAGCGGTGGGAGCAGGAGGGTTGGCAGTAGCAGTCCTGGTGGTCACCAAAGCCCTGCTGGGAGCAAAATTGACAGCAAAGCCCCCAGGGGTGTTCAGGAGCAGCACCGTTACCTCATGCTGTAGAGGACATGACCGTCGGGGAACACCCGCAGCATGATGTTGTCTGTGGTGGTGTCGTGAATGAAGGACCTTTTGGAGTGCACAAAGAAGACGTCAGGGACCCAGATCTTCTTCACCAGCCTGCCGTCGAAGGTCATGCTCTTGTTGGTGGTGCTGGGAAATGAGAGACGCTCATCCTTCCAGTAGTGCCTTAAGTACAGAGTCATAGTGAAATCCTTCACAAAAAAGGAAGAGAACCAGAGAGAGGTCTGTCAGTGTGGCTTTCTACGCCTAGGAAACACCACAAAGAAAACTCATTCCCACCAGGTAGATGAAATCCCACCCCTCTCAACTCCTGTTTCTTCCCTAAACCAATGCTCTTTGTGAACAGATTTTCCTGACAAAATAATTTCAGCCAAAACAAAACATAGACTCCCAGTCAATGTATTACAGTACTCAGTAATGTTCAGTCCTAAAAGGGATATAAATATGCCCCAAGAGAAGCACTGCCCTGCAGAAATGATTCTTCAATCCTGGCAAAATTATCTTGAAGGACTATGGTATCAATAGCATGTTTCAAAATTAGCGTAATGGTCAGGCTAAACACTAAGCAATTTAGAAAGAACTAAATTGTTGCAAACAGCAACCAAGTGAGGGAACTGCTTTTCCTACTATACAAGTGTATAAATACAGCTCGTTGTTCTTTTAAGCTCGTTGAGGGGGCAGGAGCTTCAGTCACACAAAGAAAAACATCTGTTTGCTGATCCCAACCAGGCAGCTGCTGCTTTCTGAGCTGAATCTACTCTCTCATGCCGACAGATCAAATACTCTTGTTTTCTTTATATTCCCAATTAAGGGAGTGGTTACGGGAGCCGCAGCCGCGAAGCCCGGGCAGGCAGGAACACAGGCTCTTCCTAACCACTCGGCAACTGCTTTCTAAAACCACCACCACCACCTCCTCATTTTTCTTTGCCGATGACAAACCGTCGGTTAACCTGACTCTCCATTTCAAAGGGCTGCCCTGGCAACAATCTCGCATTGCCGATAGTTTTTTTGTGAATTTGTCAAAGAAGTCTCCAGTGCCAGCCCTCACCTTGCTGCCCTGCACAGGGCAGAGCTGGACGGACACTTCCCTCTCTGACCGTGGCAGAGACCTGCCGGAGGGACACTTCTGCTCACCCACCTGCAGGTCCCCACCTTGGCAGACTGGTCCCAGCCTCCATCCCTGCTCCCCCCCGGGATGCTGCCAGCTCCCGTTCCCTACTGGACACTGTCCACCTTCCCCTTACAGCTACAGTCCCAAAAAAAACCTCTTCCAGTGACTGCTGCTACTGGCAGGGCTTAGGTTGCAACCTGGCTGGAGAAGCCAACCTGAGGGGCTGGACGAGGAAAGCATATCAGCTTGACCAGAGCTGGGAAAAAGGAAAGCAAGGAAGAGGCACAACTGAGGATTTCTTAGGAGTTAGTGCCATTTACACCAGAAGGAAAAAAAGGGGTGAAAACGAGCCTGGCAATTCAGGGTCACCAGCCCTGGTCAGCCCTCTGGCCGTGGTGCAAGAGGAGAGCCAGGCAGCCCGAGGCTGCGGCTGCAGAGTGCCTCTGAGCAGCTCCATCCTGGGAGCACAGGGGGACAGGGACCCATGTGGCATCAACCAGGCACCCCCGGCATGACTTACAGCCACCATAGCGGGGGCATGGAGACTGCCTGTGGGGACAGGGCGGGAAGGGCCACACCACTTCCCAGGTGCGGCCCTTTCCCCACCCCACGGGGCCGGAACCCTCTCCTCTCTCTCCTTCAGCACCCTTCTCTCTCCGAAGAGGCCTCCGATAGCCAACACACAGGGCACCAAGTGCTGCAAACATCAAGCCCAAGTGGCAGCTGACAACAGCTTCTAAGTACAAAATCCAACTTATGGATGTTTTCTCGTGGCATGAGTCAAACGAGGCAGTTTGCAATCACTGGCAGCTTGTTCCTTTCTGACCAGCACACACGCTAGTTGCAAACCAAGAAAAGGGGTTCACTTCACCACTCATGAGTAGGAAAATCCCTTAGGAAACAAGTTTTGCCACAAACTGAGAGAACGATAGTACCTGCTGGAGGCACAGCGAAGGCGCATACACAAGTGCCTCACTTTTGGCAGCACATTTCATGTTTGGGCCACGCTCCGGGCAGCCTCGAGAGCATCCCTCGCCAGTGCACACAGCAGCAGCCAGCTTCAGCCTGGTGCTTCTTTGGGGCACCAGATGCCTGTTGGAGCAGCGGTAGGCAAAGGTTACCCGACCGAGGGTACCCAGTTTCCAAGGCCACTAACCCTCCAGAGCAGTTTGAAAGAAGTCCTGCCTGCACTTCGGCCCTGCCTGCAGCTCAGCCCTGCCTGCGGCGGGGGGGCAAAGCGGGGCTCAAGGCGGGCACCCCGGTGCAGGCACAGCCAGCCCGGCTCCCCTGGCCATGCAGACAGCTTACTGCCCGCCTTCCTTTCCACGAACACCCACACTGGGACAAACTGCTGGAAAAACAAACCAGCGTAACCCAGACTGTCCTGGGAGAACATTCTTCCACCCCAAATACAAATCAGCAACTGCTGTGGGAAGTACTTGTCCTCTGCTGGGAAAATAGGACTGCGGAGCTGTCTGCGGCAAAAGGAGAGAGAGCTGCCCTCAAAGCTTTCGGATGGGCAAGATTTTTGTTGAAATCAGATGCTCCTGACAGAAAGCATTGCAAGTTATTTACTTGCACTAATTAGGTCTTTTTGCTGCTACAACATTATCTTGATATATTAGAGCCCCAAGTCTCCTTGCGAGAGCCATTTCCTGCGCTGAAAGCTCCCTCCACACGCTTCATTGCATGCATCCCCCCAAACCCTCTCTTTCAATATCTAGGCAGGCAAGCTCCCTTCTTTTAATGTAGGTGTAATTGCACCACAATAAAAACTGATCAGCCTAAAGCTTTTCCTTTAAGTCTTCATGTCTTGCCTAGACCAGAGAACGTGCCCAAAAACAGGGAGGAAAAGGTAGAAAGAAGAAGGAATCAAGAAGCTTCCTCTTCTCCCCTATGTTCTCCTTTCCACTTCTCTTTCCAGTGTTTTTATGCCATTTTCTATAGTTAAAATAAATTAAAAAAACAAAAACAAAAACAAAACAGGAAAATGCTTGTGACCACTCCTTTAGCTGGGAACACCTTGAAACATGTTGAGGGTCAACAACTGCATGTATTCCTTCCCCTTTTTTAATTAATGAAAAAATAAAGATACTAAATCACTGTTGAACTTGGTGCAAATTTCCTGAACAGCATCATCAGTGATTGAAAGACTATTCCCCCACACCACATCCCACTTTGGCAGAGGCAGTTCAGGCTGGTCCCACTCACGCACCTCAGTGAGGTAACTCCCAGTGATGAAGAAGCAGGAGCAGCTCCTTCTCGTTTACATTGCCAACTTAATTTTCTAATGCGTTTCCCAGAATCGTGCATTTAAAACAAATGGACTCAATGGTTCCCTAAGGAAGAAAGCTCTTGCAGTAAGTGCGGCTTACGTGAATTTCACCATATGCCTTCAAACCTTCGTACGCAGCTGTTTATGGGTTTGGTTGTGATAGATCCTTCATAGCAGTGATTGTTCTCCCATTTAAGGTCCCTTTTTCCTTCATACTTTTAATCTTTATCTGAAGATACAGAGATAAGCCTTTGATCGCCTGGTTTTATCAAGTCTTTAGTTCTGAGTGTCAGCCTTTTTGAATTTGCCAAATGCTGCCATTACTTTCATCTGACCAATAATTTGAAATCCATAGGTTTCAAGTGGGAGGGAGTTTTTATGACTAGGAATAATTGAGGCTTAAAAGAGGATTACATACCATGTCAACCTCCGAAATACTGTCCAAGCTTTCAACTTGCACATCCACCCCAACAGGAATTGCAGGGCCTGGAGGAGAATGAGATTTAGATATGTAAATAACTGTTCTTTTATATCATCTGCATTTAATTAGCACTATAAGGTAGCATGCAAAACATTTCTGAGCTTATGTTATACTTTTCTGTCCATGATTCTTCACGAGGGGGCTGGGGGAAGAGTCAGTGAATAACCATGTAAGGCCCCTTTTGAAACACTGAATTATTTTCCCCTAGGCATGCGCTGCAATGTTGACACTGCCCAGCTAATCCAGAGCTTGGATGAAACATTTGCATATGTTTTTAGAAGCTGAGCCATCCCATCATAAATTTTAGGCCTTTATGAACAAATTTGGCCCCAAGAACAGGGGACTGAGAAGAAGAAACTGCAAGCAATGAGCTCTTCCTTCTTCTCATTTCTTATCAACAAGACAAGCTACATCAAACTCTGAAGAGCCCATCACCATTTTTGTTCATATGACTCATTGATAATGTTAATAGTTTTGCACAGTAGTTTTAAAAACTGCAACCAGAGAATTCACAAAGAGTAAATAAGCGGAAAACGTCTCATAATAGATGCATACTCCTCTATTACTAGAAACCCTGTGTCAAAACTTGACTGTAGACTGTTGCTCATTAATGACCAGGACTTCTTCAGGTTACTCAAGTTCCCCGCAGTGTGTCCTCACACAGCTTTTTCCCTTTTCCGGTGCACTGATGACGTAAGTGCCTACAGAGACGTGCACACCAGCACGACCCACCAAGGCAGGGCAGCAGGAACTGCTGAGGAACAATCCAGGTGGATCCCCTGTTACCTTGACCTCCCAGTGTGTGGCAGTGGGTCTCACAGGGCTCACACCAATGTGCTATCTAGAGCGTATCTCCAGCCTGGGCACTGCCAGCGAGCCAGACCGTGGCGAGGGAAGTAGCAGCTCTGCAGACATGTCTGGGACTTGCCCAGCAGATATGAATTTTCTGAGGACCATACTGGCCTCCATGAAGGTTTGCAAAGATTTTTAGCACCTAGATTTTGAACCTGATTAGAGTTGGATGGTATTTAAGAAGCACCATGATCCCTTTGTAGATGCAGACCCATATTTGCACAGTGCCATGCACAGCAGGGCCTGCTGCATGCATGTATTTAGCTACAGTAGCATCTTCCTCAAGACCACATCCAAGTTCTGAATACACTGTAAGCCTAATAAGACAGCAGAACTGCTGTTTTGAGAACGCAGAGCATTTTTGCAAGCTGTCATCCATCCTGCTTCTGCACCTGCAGCGGCACGCACAGACTCCCACGCATCTTCAGAGCTTTTGAACACAGCTTTACGTTTGCCATTGCTGGAGGAAAGGGAAGGGTAATTGCAAAGCCCATGAGACAAGCTGATTGCTGCCACTGGCCCTGATACAGATTTTGCTAGGGCTTTGATGAGCCAGCCTCACCGAATTACAGCAGAGCGTGCTGACGGTGACACTGTCCCCTCCTTCTGCCTGTCAGCAGCTGTGCTGGGTACAGGCACCCTGAAGCGAGCCCTGTGGAGAAGGACCAGGCTCAAGGGTAATTGCAAAGCCCATGAGACAAGCTGATTGCTGCCACTGGCCCTGATACAGATTTTGCTAGGGCTTTGATGAGCCAGCCTCACCGAATTACAGCAGAGCGTGCTGACGGTGACACTGTCCCCTCCTTCTGCCTGTCAGCAGCTGTGCTGGGTACAGGCACCCTGAAGCGAGCCCTGTGGAGAAGGACCAGGCTCCTCAGCACCACCAATTCCAATTTAAGTGACTGTTGCCCACAGCAATGAAGCTGAAACATGGCTAACCCAGCACTTTTGGATGACTACTAGATGCTTACAGACACCTACATGTCACATTCAGGCACACAGCTGTGTACTTCATGCTTAAAAAAAATGCCAGCAAACATTTGCTCACTTCTATTTGTGTCTTAGTGGTGTCTGTCCTTGCTGAAGGGTGTTTGCAGGAACTAATTGGGGAGAATTTCCAATTAATCAGCACTGGCATGTTTCTCAGGAGCCCAGAGACTTTGGTAAGATTTTTCACTCCAACGATATGAGCCCATCTTGCTCCTTTTCAGTTGTTTATGTGTTATAAGGAATCACTGTAGGCCAAGGAAATTCTCACCCTGATGGTGTTCAGTTCCCTTTCTCCCAGGTATTCCCTGAAACCAGGAAAACCCACAAAGCCCCAGTATGCACCCACTGATGAAACGCAGAAGTGCTGTCACAACCACGTCCAGCAGCGGGGCTGAGAAGTGCTGAAGGTTTTTTCTGTTGCACACAGGGCTTCACAACACAGGTGTGCTAGTTAAGCAGGCGAGAACAGAGCAGGCGAGAACAGTCCTCAGCCCCCTCCCCAAATTACACAGGGAATGACTTCCAGCAAAGGGTGAAGTTGCATAGGGGAGTAGACTGAGCTTGTGGTGGGATCTTCTCTAAGACTGTTCAGCTCACTGACCCACAGAAAATTAACCCAGCCAAAACCAACAGCAGCAATTGGACTATTTTCTTCCAAATTAGCGACTTGAATCAGCCCCAGGGTAAGACCTGCCAAGTGGTCGAGTCAGCCACCGGGCCCAGAGGAGACAGGCAGGGAAGAGGACGGCAGGTCAGAGAGCCCTCTGCTTTTGGTGGCACCAGCTCAGCTCCTCATGAGCCAGTCCCTGCCTGCCAGGCCAGGAGACGTGCTCAGTCCCTACTGCTCTGGCCACAGGATGCAAACGTTCATCAGCCAGTGGATTCCTTCTCAGACCATTGTAACTCATCAAAGAGGGGCAAACCCATGGCAAAATCACAGATATCTTTTCCTTGTCACCCTTGCCATGCATCCTTTCTTTTGACTGACTCCTTGCCCCGGGAGGAGACATTGCTTACGTCCAAGGTAGATGTGTCCTTCCTAACACGCAATCCAGCATCCTGCAGACAATGATTAGCACATGGCCCTTCTGGTCATCTTCTGGTTTGACCAGAGGAAATGGTGTCTTCATGAAGTGGAATATTGCAGCAATGGCTTTGCAGTATTCTGCTCCCCTTCATCCTCGTCAGTTGAGTAGTTGAGTATGATAACAAGCAAATTAGCTTATAGAGTGCTGCTTTTAAGGACGTGGTTTGTTACTTCTCGTTCTCTCGGTTGACCTAATAATTGATGCTACATCTCACTACATGCCCTGTCTATCTTACATACAGTATTTTAATGCATTCTTTTTCAATCTGAAATCACTCTATGAGTTTACATCTTGGTTGCAGCCACACTTCCTTCTACTGTCTGATTATTTAGGACATTGAGTAAACAAAAATTAAAAACACCGAGAAAAAAAATTTCTATATGACATTCCTCCTGCTGAGTAAAATCTGCTTTGTTTTTTTTAAAGAAAGTAGCAAAAAGCACAGTATCTGTGGTCATAACAAGCATTTTGATGTGCAGTATAATCAACAGAGAAACAACACAAGCCTGCTGATAGGCAGTGCCCTGTTGGTAGCCAATTAGCCTTTCTTTGCTCAGATACCTCGTGAAGTCATACATGGTGGTCAAGAAAAGCCTGGGCAATGATTCAAATACTTATCTATTCCTTTAATGCCTTTAAATACCTAATAGCTCTTCAGTGTAGTCACGTTTGTGATACTTAACTTGGGTTTCTGCTACAGCGAAGCTCAATGCTCAGAGTAAGTCACTTCAGAAGGCTCCACGGTCCAACACATCCCACAAGGCTGCTCGCAGCACTGCCTCTGGCTCTTGCCAGAGAAAGCATTTGTAATTAATATTATTTGTTGTCACACACAGCTGTTGACGTTGCAGTAGTGCCCACAGTGCTTCCAAACAGCCATGTCGTGGTAGGCACGGTGCTAACAGAGAAGACATGGTCTCTGCCAGGACGGCTTCACAGAGCAATCAGGTTGTGCCAGAAGAGGAAGGCAGCGATCGGCCGTGGTACTTCCCACTGGGTCTCCCCGGTGCCGAGGGGCTGCGCGCCCAGCACATGCTGGGCAGCCCCCCTCAACTTCCAGACTCCAAGGGAGACTCTCTGTGTATGAATGCTTAATTTAGCCTTGATTCAGGAAATCAAAACCCATCCAAAGTCTATTTACTGCTGCAATTTCCATGCTTGTCTGAACACTAATCACAGATTAAAAAAAACCAAACAAACCAATAACCAAACACAGAAAACCAAAACCACAAACAGAAGAATGCTGCCAAGTTGCTGTTTGTCCCTCTCTATTCCTTCCCTATCTGCTCTTGAAGATAAAATACCTTGTCCGTATTCTTTTCTTTTTTCATGTTGCTGCACCAAATGCTGAGTTTGGCTCCCAGATAACCAGTTATCTCATTGCAAGGACAGAGTCTAAGGTTCAGTCTGGAGCTGACATGAAGCTTTATTAAACCCAAAATAAAGGGTGTTCAGTGTAAAGCTGGACAGTCTGGAGAGCCCTTGAGAGAAGAGGCCTGAGGTTGGGTTAGGTGTCTTGTACAACAGTGAAACTGCTTTTACTTTTTTTCTTTTCTGCAGTTAATAATGAATTTGAGGAATGATAAAACAGTGAGTATAACAGAGAGAGGAAGAAATCATCTGAACTCTGGACTCAGACATGAAGTTCTTAATACAGACAGTAAGAAGATGAGACTGTAAAATTTACTTATCCGTGGAAATATTTATTCTGCCTTTCTTGGGCAAAATCCTACTACAATCAGCAGGAGCAATCACTGCTTTTCCCTTCTCCCTGCTCCTCATTCAGCACCTGGGGCTGAGGCAATGAGAAAGCACACAAATGGGAATGAGGGCACGTTGAGACACCAAGACCTTTCGGAGGAGGCTTGGACAAGAGGTTGGGCTGAGCATGGAAGTGTGGGTGAAGGGCCAGGGGGCCAGCCCAAATGTTGCTGCCTGGGAGCTACTAGTAGGAATCGAATGATCACCAAGTCCTACTCTAGGCGATGAGCATATAATAATAATGATAGTTGCTTATTCACTTGGCCCATCACTCTTCAAAACTTCTGCCAAGATGCAGTTTTGCAGAGGCACTTGATGCGAGCAACACTGCGAATGCATGCAGTGTCTGAAGCAAAATAGAAGCCCTGTAAAGAAATGCCCTCTTTAAACCACAGAAACAAACCCTGGGTTTCCTTAAAGGTTGTCTTGGCTACAGCACATACCATTGAATTAAATGGCTGTTGATCAGTCACAGAAAGGTGTCAAGAGACCTTTGGCCTTACTAATCCTTGGAGTCAATTAGGACTGCTAGCTTTTTAATCCTGTCCCTCTGGAAACTAAACTGTTGGACCACTGGTGCTCCAGATGCTTTGCCAAATTCCCCATCAAATGCCACTAGGGATGAGCAAAGAGAAAAAAACCTCTTTGTCAAGAGGGAGCAGAGGATGTGGAAGGTATGAATGGGAAGGGAAAAGAACAGCTGAGATGGTATCTGGCACACTGAACAGGTAGACAGAGGACAAGTAACTTAGATTAGAGCATTAAATGTAAAAAAGCCCTCATCAGCTAGCTTTTCCTTGTCATAAACAATATTTTATCAATATTCATTTTTTCTTCTGAGAGAGGAAATACAGAAGGATCAGCTTGGAGAATTACAACCAGGAAAAGACCTGAATACTGTAACACTGGAGAAATCTCAAAGCTCTGGCTCCTCTCTAGGATGTTCACTGGTGGACGGGAAGCTAAACGGATCCAAGTGAAAGCTGTGGATTTGGCTGAGAAGAAGAAGCAGTGCTGCTTTGTTCAAAGACTGCAGCCGAGCAAAACATTTCAGCTCATACTTTAGGGTCTCTGAAAAGTGGCAGCCAAATTCATGGAATTATTCAAATTAAACATGATCTCAAGTATTTATAGATCAAGGTCTAGAGAGAAATTGTATAATCTTCAACTGAAGCGTTTCTTCCAGAAACAGCAAATGTGTCGACATCCATTATCTCCATCACTGTCCACAGCAATATCTTGCAGAACACAAATCCTAATTCAGCAGGACTGATACAACCAGAAAGCAAACCCTGGACTCTTAAAAAACTTCATAAAAGTCACAGACTTCCACTTACAACACAGAAACAAAGCCACCAATAAACTATTCCCCTTGCATCTCAGACACAGCACACTGGCAGCTTCCAAGCAAGCTCAAGACACTTGCAGAGTCATTGGCAAAATTGATGATATAAAAACTGCAAACGGAAAATTGGATTTTTTCATTTTGAAGGAGATATCTATATTTGCATGTTGAAAGAGGATTTAAGTGACCTGAAGCACAACCCGAGACCAATGGGAGCGCTTCTACGTTCTCTCTTGTATTGGACAGCATCCATTAGCCCCACAATTTCTGTATCGGATTTACAAGTGATACGATAGAGCAGCCTTGCACTTTCTCACTGTAAAGGTACCACCTTCTGAAACTGCATCAGCAACATCTTATTTCAGTAGATTCTTGCATGTCAGTGTCCTTGCCTCAAATCAAACTTGGGTATTAAAAAGACACTCAGGGACCAGCCTGTCAAGGTGTCTGTGGCTTTGTGTGTCTTTATTCCTTTGCCAAGTTCACAACCCGGTGTCCTGAGAATCAGCAGTGAGAATGCTCCTGCATTTCTCTTTCATCTGCAGTGAGCTGCTCTGTTTTGTGACCTACTCTTCAGTGAAAGCCATTACACATTCAACTTAGGTGCTGCATATAGAAAAGATGCTGTACAGAATACCTTTAGAGAAGACCCACTTTGCATCTGCATTCAGTGGTTGTACAAGTAGAATAGACGGACCCAACAAGTCTCCATTTTGGGTGGGCTCTGACACAGAGAAGACTGTGTGGCTTGTTTCACCTTGCAAAAACTCCAGTTTGAATACTAAACTCTGTCCCAGCTGAGTGGGACATCTGGTCTGGGGCTAACCCCTCCAGGGAACCCAGGAGGTTTCCACAAATCCTGTTCAGGTATGACTTCAGCAGGTGCCCAACATTAAAGCTGTCACGTCCCAGCATGTCTCGGCACCTAAAACCACCCACTGAGGAGCAGCCGTGAAAGCTACAAAGGACCAGTCAGTTCCCAGTCAGAAACAGGTACTGGACACAAACATGGGTTTTATTTTTTAACACTGCAGCGGGCTTTGGAAGATAGGGAATAGCGTGCTGCCATGAAAATGCCTGGTGCCAGTTTTCCACTCCAGCTCTGAGACTAAAAAGCTTTGCGACATCTCTTTAATTTTTCTCTTTGGCAGTGATTTCAAAGGTTCGTTGTTTTTCTCTGAGACAGTCTCTTTGTCCCCTCATCTATCTTTGAAGGAGTGAGGCAGACATAGGCCCTGAGATAAAAATATCTACATGGGAAACAAGCAGGTTTGAGACTTCTTTGTTGCCAGATATATCGCGCACAGAGAGGCTCGCAAATAAGGGATCCCGTGTCTGCAAGCTGCAAAACAGTCTTCAGTGTTTCTGCATGTATGTGTGGGGTTTTTTGGGGTTTTTTTGTTTTTTAATGTATGTATATGTATCTGGGACCTCTTAGGTGTGGGCAGCTTCCAGGCAGTCACCACCAGGATATGCTCATCTGTTGCCACATGACTGCAGAGACCTTCGTCCCTTCGCATCTCATTGAGGGAGAAGCAAGTTTTATTCCAGCGCTTGATACGAACCCTAAGTGAACTACTGATGCTTCATTCACCCCACCATTCATCCATCCTGACAAAAATACTGCCAAGAAAGGGCAGCAAAGAGCAGCTGAAGTTAGGCTACTAGGCTATGAAGAAATATAATAAAAGTACAGCATTAGGCTGTTCCTCAGCAAAGAAGATACAGCTATTTTAAGTATCAACTAAAGCTGCTTATTCACAGGCTCCCTGTAAAATATGAGATTTCATAGATGAAATGCTTAAAATGGATGTTTAATGAAGGCAGCAAACCAAACATTTACATAATCTTTAAATATTAATATTTGTAAATAATACCTGAACATTTGCTAGCTAGAACAAGGTCACTGACATGGAAATAAATCCCTAAGGGTCATAAGAAACGCAGTCTATTTTAGCTTATGGAGGCTACTTGGAACATCAGCAAAGCAAAAATCTTTGTCATTACCACCGTACCCAATAGCTTGTCTCTCATGGGCTGAGAGCAGGCAAGACAACCATGCTTATTGGGCTGCTAATAATACAACTTACGCAACATTTGCTTGCTTACTTGCTCTTTACAAAGATACTTTTTCTTGAAAAACCCTTCACCTTTCTCCAACGTTTTTCTTCCGTTTCACCTTGCATAACCCCAGCCTGCTCTGTCCAGTGGTCACAGCTGTGTTGGGCTGGCAGCTTGCTGACTGTCCTCTGCAGAACAGCAAGGGTCAGTGTGGCCACAATAAAGCAGCTACAGACCCCATCTCCTTTTTATCTTCAAGTTCAGTGGTGAAGTTGTAGACTGGTCCACCAAAAATGTTGAAGGTTAAGAGCTGCCCATTATTCCACCAAGCTTGGGAACCATCACTTTTACGGTATTGGGTTTCTTTATAGTCTAATGTCACTCACAATCTCCTTATGATCTTATTTGTGTTTTCCAGAGATGAGTTGCCTTTCCCACTTGCACCATAACATCACAGGCCCGGTGCCATGCCACAGAGCTGGACTCTCCATTAGATCGTGGTCCCTGAGCTGCCCTCAGAGAGCAGAGAGGGTCTTAGGGCATCGACCAGTTACAGTCACACGCCTCCCACAGGCTCCTCTACTCCGCTTCAGCAGTACAAAAGCCTTTTTGTCCTACGCTGGTCAGACCGCATCAGTTTGACTGGCATTGCCGCAGCAAAAAACTGGAAGGACTCACAGGGCATAGCAAATCACTGTGACTGCCTGGTGAATAACATTACAGAAGAAAATATAAGGATCACCTCTTACCAGGCTTTTGTTTTCTTTCCTTTATATTTTTTTCCATCAGGCTTATCATCTGTCACTAAAAATACACTGCATAATTCTGCAGCTGTGCAAGAACCTGTGGCACCCGAGCTATCTCCATGAGTGTGAACCGCGCTTTCCAAGGCTGGAGCCTCAACAAAGTTGTTGCCATGTTTTGTTCCTTATCATATGCAACTTCAGTGCAACTTTCCTAATGCCCCACCTTTGTCCCAGGTAGCTCTACAGGATAAGGAGGTTTTGAGCAAAAATTACAGAAACACCATGTTTTTCCTTTACAAAAAGTCACCTTCTCACCGAAGGCTGTTGGGATATTTCTCAATTTTATAAATGTTTTTAGGCTCTAACGGTATCCTAATGCCTGTGATGGGAGGTAGCATAGGAAAACAAGACAAGAAGGAGATTAAAATGCAGTTACGTTAGCACTGTAAGAGTAACCGTGTAACTATGTGTGTCTACTTGGTGGGAAATGTGCACAAAAGTGTTTCTCACGGGCTCATTGTGACATTGATAAAAATAGTAAAAATTTGGTCTGTTTACAGAAATACAGTGCAGTGGTGACACTGGGCATCAAAACCTAAACCATCAGCACAACAGAACAAAATCCCTCAGCTTCCCCAAAAAGCACAGGCATCATGTCCCTGACGTACATCCTAGCTATGTATGACATACATCCATTTAGCTAGGTTAAAAAAAAAAAAAAATCACAGTGGCTCCCCAGCTATCGCCAACCAAGTCAAGGGAAGGAGTCCAGATCTCCTCCCAGAGAAGCCCTGACACCCCACCCCACCAGCCCCAGGAGCCAGCAGGTCTTTTGGCCAGAATGGTGACACCGAGGAGAGAGTGCCACTTCCAGTCTGTCCTGGACAGACATCAGGCATTCAGAAGTCATCAGCCGAACTGCAAAAACTAAGGTTGGCTTAAAAAAAAAAAAAAAAAAAAAAACTCTGAAAACCCAACACGGCACCCTAATCTTTAATGATTTGGGTTTCTAAGGTTTTTGACGCACATGCTTTGAGGCTTTTCTCTGCCACCTAGAAGACTAGTAAGATTCCCTCTCTGACACTGATGCTGATTTTTGCCCAATGAAGGGAAAGCTTGATCCCTTCCCTTTGGGACCGGCAGAGTTTGTCACTGGCTTCACTAGCTGGGAAAACCATTTACTGTTAAAATCAGCTCTATTCAACCTAGAGTCACCAAGACAAATAAGGATCCCATAGCTGCGCTCTCTCTGAGCTGGCTGGTTTTCTCTGTTTGTTCTATTCCCTTGCATTTTAATACGATGAAATATGGCCCAGTGAGACCAGTTTAGTGGTGACTGCTGTCTCAGGAGCTGGCAAAAGGCAAGCATTTGGGATTCTCCTTCTCACTGCCGTAATTTACAAGCTGTGCATGGTCCTGTCTCCTCAGTGCCTGCCACTGCATTGGATGCATACTGTACCTGTCCTAGGGGCTACCAGCCTGGGGCCCTGTGTGCTTTCAAATCTGAGCCTGCCTCTGCACTTCGCTTCTCCCCTCTCTGTTGCTCCAGGAGAGCCGCTAGAACAAGCACGCTCACCTCCCGATGTGATCAGGGGTGAGCAGGGATGATCTTCAGCACCAGTAACACCGTCTTCTCTTCTCTGAGAGAAAAGGAACAATTCCAGCACAGGCACCAGCCTTGCAGTAAGGAGTGAAAATGGTCAGAGGAAAATGTATTTGCAGCCAGATTACTACAAGATAGTGGTTCCTGTCTGAACGTAGGAGAAGGATAAAGCCAAGAAAAAGTTACTGCTTCAGAAGCAGCCACAAGAGCTTTCCACACTGCTCTCTTTTAAGGCCTTGGGGAGGGAAGAGGAGAAGGACAGAGGATCTACAGAACGGGAAGTAGGGGGGGACCCTCTGAGCTTATAGCAGGACAGGGCATACCTGGTATTTAGGGATGTATGTACACTTTAGTGAACTCACTCAACAGAGCATGATATCTACTTCTCAGCATCTAGTCTTCTGTTAGGAAAGATGAAGCATACCAAACCAGCAATCCACCTTCACATGTGTGAAACCACACAACCTCCTATCCCCCTTCAGAAGACAACATACGATCTAGTGACACAAATCAATGAAGTGTTGATCAAAATCAATGAAGTGTTGAACCCATCATTGGAAGTGTTCAAGGTCAGGTTGGATGGAGCTTTGAGCAATCTGATCTAGTGAAAGATGTCCCTGCCAATGGCAGGGAGGTGGGCTAGATGATCTTCAAAGGTCCCTTCCAGCCCAAACCATTCTGTGATTCTGTGATAAAGCACTGCTGTGCTGGGCAAGCCATGTGGGATGGCACATGATCATCAATATCCATGACGGAGCAGCATGCCAACAAAACAAAGCCAGACTGAAGGCAGTGGACAACCAGCCAACACCTTCCAGATCCAGGCTTTGCAGACAGAACAGAAGAATGGAAAAAAGAAGCCTAAGAAGTCAGGTAAAAAAACCCCAAGACCAATAGATAAACAAACAAACAGGAGACTGAGCCAGCGATGCAGCTGGCTGGACAGTCCTGATGGTGACCATCTCCTCCTGGAGCCAAGAGGATTTAGGTCAGTCCGTGAAACCAATCTCACGACTCCCTGGTCTCTTCATCTTTCAGAGGTCAGGTTCCTTCCCAAATCTACCCTGCTGAAAGGCTTACCTTCCAAAAGAAGCAACCTGGCAGGAGAGGAAACACCAGCAATAAGCCATAACCTCCCTTTCCCTAACCAGAGGGTGGAGCACGAGTATCACTGTCAAGGGGATAGATATTCATCTGGAGCAAGTGAGGGGCCCGAGGGCAGCTCATTCAGCACCACTTTTACAGCCGATTCAAAAAGGAGCAGGCATGGCCCCTGCCTCCAGAGCCAGCTCCCGGACCTCAGCCCTGAGCCCCAGCTGCACACCTGGGCTTGTCAGATGTGCTCACACCAACCCCAGGGAGATTTTCCTGTGTTCCAACCAGAGAACAATTTAAGGCAAACTCTTCAACCCTAGAAATAACAGATCAAGTTTACCACAGATTATCAAAAGAGTTACCTCCAACGGGTGGGCTGGACTGAACTTGTTAGTAAATTACTTGGGGGGAGGGGGCGGGCAGAAACACTGGTGATGACACATCTTGGACTCTGGAGTTTGGAGATATATAAATTGTGATCATGGGGACAGCACTGTGCTGTCAGATCAGCGCATCGGTACTATGGGGCAAGAAACGTCTTTCCAGCTACGCCAGGAAGGGGCAGGTCAGCGAAGCTCTGTTCTACGGACTGGGTGCAAAAGGCAAAATACCCCTGTGACCCCCGGGACAGGGAGATGTTGCACTTCATCCTAGAAGGACAATTGACAAAGGATGCAGTATTAGTCGTTCAGCAAAAGCTGTAGAAAACTCTGTCCTTAGCTCTGGAGGTTATTGATCTGATCAGAAGAGCGATTTCCATGCTGGTATACCAGCACATTTTTTATTCAAGTACTCTTTTACCTCTGCAGTAGTGAGCTTGGAAAGACCAGGCGAGCTTGTTCTGTAACTGGGTACAACAGAAGACAGAAGTGAAGGTGATGGAGGCCTTCCCTCCTGCTCTTTTCGTTGCTTTAGAGAGTTTGAGACAAGATTTTATCTGGACAAAAATACTCCATTTTCTCCTAGCAAGGACGGGATGTGATCCACCTAACGAGTTCTTTATTTTGCAATTTGATCACATCAGCTGAAAAGGTCATTGCAACTTCACAACTACAAGTGAACATTAAAACCTGCAGCTTGTTCATCTTCTCAACAGTGAGATACTTACCAGGAGGGTCCATCCTGAGCTCTGGGGAACACTAGCCAAAAAAAGAGCCAACTTCAGCAGCAAGGAGGAGTGTAGGAGCTGTACAGTGGACTATGAAGTGAGGAGGAGCCCTCTCTGAATTGCCTTGCATATCTCCTGAAACCACCCAAGTCCTTTCCCTTCACAGTGGTGCATCTGGCCAGAGGCTTTTTTTTTTTTTAATTATGTGATTAATTAGATAATTAGGTGACTTTTAATTAGATGAGCATGCAATTGAGACAACCGTTTTATTCTCACCTCCAAAAGCCGGCCGCATGGTGAAGTCATGGTCATCAACCCTGAGAAGCTGCTCCGTCTTTCCTTTCCAAGTTTTGGTCACGTCATGATTCTTCTTATAGATGTGACTGCAAAAGACAGCAATAGCGTCGGTCTGACATCTCTGCGGCGTGAGTGGCACTCTGCGGCCAACTTCCACCTGCCCAATTTCAGGGGCCCAGGAGTGGTGGCCTTGTGGGCATGGAGGGAAGCGGGGTTACTGCCAGCACCATGGCGTAGGCCAGCGAGGCAGTCCCAACGCTGCCTCTCCACAGCGTTAACTCAGATCTGGCCCCCACTGAGGCCAGCCCTGCCATCTCAGCCAGCTGCAAGATGGACACGGTGGTCTCTCCACCCTGGACACCACAGCTCCTGGGTGGGCACATGGCTGAGAGCACAGCATCTCACGGAGGAACCGGGATGCAGCAAACGTGACAGAGCAAGCAACAGTAGAAGCAGCTGACTCTGCCCCACATGTTACCCAGCCAGGACTTGGCTGGGTACCAAGACAACATTATCATGAGAAAGCTCTTTTCAACAGTGGTCACGCAATGTCATACGCTATTCTGAGACTATCTGCCCCACGAATATCAGTTGAGTACCAGCAGTTTGTGTGGACAGAGGGCTCGCTTTGCCTCTTGACTTTTAACAATGACAAAATCACCCATTTCCCTCCACAGCAGCGGGAAAAGAGGGGGTTTATCTAAAGAAGTCAGCAAGATCTGCAATCCTTCATTTTTCTGGATATTAAGGGGGAAAAAGTCCTAAAGTTTTATTTGAGAGATCATCCTTGGCGTTCCTCAGCAGTGCAGGAAGGAGGACTTGGACCATTAAGATTCCTCAACCCCTTTGCTCTGGGCATAAGGACTGACAAAGTTGTAAATACTGCTGCAATTAGCTGTTTGTCAGCAACTTGCTAAAAAGAATAATAATAAATAGAAAGAAGTTTATACAAAAGGGTTCAGATTCATTTGTCTGTGTGGGAGAAATATTACTGACAGTAAAGAACAAAAATCTTGGAGGAAAAATAAAGGGACTACTCTAATAGATATAAAAATGAGGGTGAATTAGGCTTAAAATCTTGGTCAAAAATTCAGAGCTTAGAAAACCATCACCACACGCATACGTGTGGCTGTGGAAGGGCCATGGATGTGCTTTAGGGTTATTAGAATGCAAATCATGATGAGTATGAGCAAAGAGAGCATAAATCGCAAATTAGAAGTTTCCCATCAGAGCATTCAATTCAGAAAAGAAATGATAAAACCTAAGGGGCATTGATAGCTGCTGCTAACACGGATAACCTGCTTACTTTAAGAAGGAGGTCAAAAAGAAGCAACAGAATTAAAAAAGTTTTATTAAATGGATGTTTTGAAGGAATAGAAGCCCTTGTGCTCCAGAGCACATAAGAAAATTTGGATCCCCCTCACCTCACTTTGAGCTCCTGTTCACATCAGGATGTCGGAGCATCTCTCTCCCTGCTGCCAGTGAAAAAGAGCCAGCTGGAGCAAGTGCGCTCCCGACACGGCTGCATTAATGTTTACCTAAAAGCAGGGGGATAACCCAAGCACAGCCATTAATGGGAACGGTTGGAGGCAAAAGTTTAGCTTTTCACTGCTCGCTGCAGGAGGAGGTTGTGTTTCTCTGCAAAGGTTAGGGCTGCTGACAAAGTGCTCCACTTCGCAGTCCCCAGTGTTGCCTCTGCTCCTGAAAAGCCGGCAGGGGAGAGGAATGATCTTATTCTGTCTGCTTGACTTTAACCATCAGGGAAAGGCCTAAGTACCGGTGAATGTTCAATCAAATCTCTCTACTCAAAGAATGGGGGGGGCGGAATCAAGTTAAAAATCCAATAAAACTTTGGATTGCATGCTGTATGAGGAAATAGTATGGAAAACCCTGATGGTATTACAATGCCATCTTGTAAATCAATGCACAGCCTCACTGAAATGCCAAGCTCGGATCAATTCATTTAAAAAAAAAAAAAAAAAATCATCGAACAGCAAATAGCACACAGGAGAGTTGCTAAGAACAAGTCTGTGGCTGCAGAGACTTCAGAGGGCTGGCTGGGGACACCAACGCTGCCTTGGGAAGAAAACAGGTTTTCGGGAACTTCCCGAGCCAGGGGTTGCATTGAATAGCCAGCATTTAATCATCAGCTCATGCCCAATCCTTCAGGTACAGGACAGACAATTCAGAATTTACAGACAGAGGTTTGTAATTTAATTTTTAATCAATCAAAGATTTTGTATAGAGCTATTTTTAATGACAGGCAGTCTACACAGCCTTTGAAATGTATAACAACTATTTTTGTCAATTTAATCCAAAAGCAAGACCAAGTTTGTTTGGAAAAAAACCCATTCTTTATAATAGTGCATGACGTCAGCTATGCTGGTATCTTCTGATGCTCTCCAGCAGGTATCCCATGCCACCCCCGCCACTGTTTGGCATAGGAAGTATCTCATTATCTGCAGCAAAGGCGAATACAGCTGCCAGTGCCTTTGCTTTTTTTTTATTCCTGCCCATCAGGCGCCTTTACTGACAATCTGATCACCGGTATCTCACAAATCCTCCCTGAGGTACTTACGGTCTTTAGCACTTCTGACTATAGATTTGTCAGGGGTTTTTTCAGCTTTATGCACTCTCTGCAATTCACCACGATTCGTTTAAAGCCACCCATCTCCCTTTCTCTTTTTTGCCATGTTTTTCATATATAATTTTATTGCTGTTTACATTTCGTTCAGGTGGAATGAGTCTGATAAAACTGTCTTTTGTGAGGACTTGTTCCTGTTTACAGAGGAGAGAAGGGGACAGGTATCTCATTGAGCTTCTGTAAAGGCTTCTCCATTATTGCCCTAAATTATTTTTTATGTTTTTCTTTCCAGTCACTTTTATTCAGAATTGTTCTCAATTGCATAAAATAGATCCTTTTAATATTGCGAAATATATCAAAGAAAATTAAATTTTGATGGCATGAGAAATCACAGATAACAGCTCAGCAGGACTCAAAAAAGCAGCGGGTACCTATGCAGACATTCAGACCTCTCAGAGCAAGATAGAAAACTTACAAAATTGGAAACAGTCCTCGTGCTGTAGGGCGTAAGGCAATGGCTAAGTGGTGAGCCTGAAAGGAAAAGTGATCTCCGTCCCGAGACGGCGCAGCTGCTGGCAGCCAGGGCCTGGGAGGTTTCTGCACCTTTGTGACTTTGGTCACAAGATGCTCATGGGACATCGGTTCCTATATCCCATTTCCTATTGGGATTCAGAAAAGTATTTCTACAGTTTCAGTGAAAATCTGACCGCACTTCAGTATATTCTCTGGAAAAAAAAAACCAAAATGCATTAGTTGAAGGTGTCATTTACTTTGTGTAGCAGCCAGAGCAAGCTGGAGGAGATGCACACTGTGTAAACCTAGCAGCAAGAAAGGTACAAACCCTCCTGTTTTTCTAACCAACAAAGCGTATGACTGCTGCGAAGATCCCCTAGGGGATAAATGGAAAAGAGAAGGTACAATAACAGTTTATGAGTGCCATAACAATTAACTCACTCCTAGATGAGCATTCCAAATTTATTATCTCCATTATGCTATGAATGTATCCCGCATAGATGTGTATCTTTAGTATTAATGTACATGGATCACATGGGATCAGATATGGTCGAGAACTTTCTGACAAGCTGGGAACCTCAAGGTCCTCAATTTTGAGGAGGTCTCCTTCCATTGCCTCTAAGGACCACAATTCAAGGACTTGAGTCCTGGCTGCCCAAGAGGCCCTGGTAGCTCCACAAGATGACAGGTCTATCCTGGTTTACATGGATGGCCACACCAGTCCCTATTGTTCCCAGAGCCACAAGGGAGAGAGACTCTGTTGCCCTACCTCTGGATGTAACATGCTCCACATGGACTCAGCTGTGGTTTTACACCCAGAGCAGGAAGGAAAGGAAAGTGACTTTCCTTGCCAGATTTCTAGAAGAAACTAAGTCAGACTCTGGAAAATGATGGACACAAACTCAAAGAATGTGCACAATCACTGTTATTGTACACATTAGGAATATTTCATGGTCACATGCCCAACACAGCTTATCATCTATTGCTTAGGACCCTCCATTTTTGCTTGGATTTATAAAGTATGATTTTTAACCAGAAAAAAAAAAAAAAAATCTGTTCTATGGTTGTTCATATTTTTAGCTTTATTAAGGATAAATGCAGAATACATTCGTTCTTCACAACAATTAAATGGAGCCTTTTTTCACCAAGCATATCCCAAACCCTGCACTCCTTGCCCCTACCTACCTCCATCCAACCCAAAGCCAACAACAGTAACATAGCAGAGGGTAAAATTCACAAGGATGTTTTATGCAAAGACACTCCCTTGCAAGCCTAAAAAAGCTCAACCTTTTATTTTCTGTATTTCAGGGCAGAACTAGCCAACCTGCCTGGCTGTCAGTTAAGACATCATCTTTGGCTCATGAAAACAAAAAACAATTACAGGCCCTCCTCACTGTGAAATCAGGGCAATTCGCACCCATGTCAGCAGAAGCAAAAGTAAACCAGCATGTTTAATTGCAGAGGTACAGCACTGTAATAACGCTCAGCTTTCCAGTGTAAATAGGCTGCTTGGGCAGTGAACACTGCAAAGAGCCAAATGATGGTGATATGGGGGATAACGGGTCTAGCCAAGGGAGCCAGAAGCCACCGCTTTGCTGAAGAGGCAGGAGGCACGACTGTTGAAGAGATAGCGCCGAATGCACGCAGGCTGGTGAGGAAGCAGTGTTGAGGCTCTAAACATCTCACAGCCTACACAGACAAGCACACAGCTGCAGCACAGTCAGAGGGGGCAACATTAGCAACAGCAGAGAAGCCGTAACTGCAAACATGAACCACAGCTGGAGCACACAGCCAAGATCAGGCATGAGATTTGCTTCTCAGATCTGCTGTTGCCATCCGTGTGTGTGCATGTCTCTGCCTGCTTTTGTTTCACATTGCTATTGGGCCCTGCTGTGATGCCGCAGTGTTGGTGAAAAAATCTCAGGAGACATCAAACCTTGCACAACTGGAGGCTGTGCAATGCCCTGGACTTGAAACCCAGGCAAGCAACACACCTGTAAAAAAATGGTTATCAACATTTTAACCTTTAAGCTACTTACAAATATTACATTTTCTGAGAAATCACCAGAGAGCAGAGGGGATCAGTAAGGGCTGGGAGGTATCACAGGCCAGAAGATGCTGCACCTGGTCGAAAGTTGGGGGAAAAAATGCAGCCCTGCAAGGCAACGGAGGGAGCACGCCTGCCAGCAGCAGCCGTTTCAGCAGGGATCAGCAGGCTACTTGCCCCAGCAGACCGCTGTTTGGGAAAACAGTCTGTGCCTGAGTTTCGTGCTACCATGCCCTGATGGTCTACTTCTGCTTCTGGGTCCCAACCTAAGGCTGGCACGGAGCATGTCCTGAAGACTACATCTTTAACGAGATACTCACTGACCACTTCCAAAAACCTTGGCAGGAAGTCTTAGCTAACAGAAGCTCAAAGCCACTTCTATTTCAACAGTGCGGTGTTTCTGCTGGTGGAAGCATGAGGCTTTGCACAACGGTTGGGAGAGAGGAATAAGCAGATTCGGAGACAGGCTGGGTCTGTCTGTCCAGGACAGAGGCCATTAGAAACACAGCATTCACAGGCGCAGTCTAGATGGCAAATGTCTCCTGAGCTAATTATCATTTATGCAGAGCAATAAACATTACCAGAAGCATTATCAGCAATTTTTATAGAGCAACAAATATTAACAAAAGCACTATTTTTCAGAGTTTCTCTTTTTCTGTGTGGAAATTCTGTCCAGATGGATAGTCTAGGAGGACCACCAGCATTTGTTTGCAATTCCTGAGACGCAGCCACCACAGAGCTACCGAAGAGTACCCCGAGCCGTTTCCAATCCAGTGTTGGACATGCCAACAGCACTTGCTTGGCACTTACAGTGAGGCTGATGCTCCAAGAAAGCTACGAGCACACGTACACATGCACTGTACAGTCAGTACTACACGTAGCAAGTCTGACATGCCCTGGCAGCAGTACACAGCTCCCCGGAAAATCCCGGCTAGCAACATGGCAGCACAGACCACGGCCCATCCGACACATACACCTGCACCTTTCTACGTTTACACCATCTCCTCCAGGACCGAAGTCTTTACCTCCCCTCTGGAAATTTATTCCCTGGTGTGTAACATCCCCTGCCCAGCAGTCACTCAGGTGACTCTGACAGGTTTTACTTTGCAGTTCATTTATTACTCGATTTCTTTACAACAGAATGAAATGCAGAATTTTTTAACCAACAAATCTTCTGTTAGTTATGAGCCCTTGGTTTCATGCACCATTCGCCAGCTTGTACGTCAGCAAAAAGGTTCTCAACTTCATACAAATAGGTGTCACTGAATCCCTTCACCCAGTTTTGTAAGATAAGAGACAGGGACCGTATCCCCTGGAAAATGTAAAGAATCTACCATCAAAGTACAAAGCCAGGAGCTGTTACTCTATGGGCACACACCAATTTCCTATGCAAAGCCTGGGCTCTCCAGAGCGTAATGTGAAGCTGCTCCAGGCAAAGCTGCAGAGAGGCAGTTGCTTCTTTAAGTCATACCTCTGTTTTGTAGAAAAGTTGCATTATCAGTGAGGTGGGGGGTGCAGGGGTAAGAGAAAACGAAACACAACAGTTTCTAATTAAGCAAGTGTTATCCATTCAGCATGCTGAGCGAGGTACCACTCATAAAAAAAATAATGCATTACAGTTCAATGTTAACATAAAACAAGGGGAGTAATTAAGGATGCACAGGCAACCCTTAACCTGGCGTTTCTTAATTCGGGTTCCTACCTCCACAGCCCTGCCCTGGCTTTAGCATATTCCTTTCCCATGAAGGCACAGGCTCAACAACTTCTCTGTGTACACGTGCCGCTGTCTCGGCGCCGGCAGGACCAGCTACCCCAAGCCCGCAAAGCTCCACGGGCAAGAACCTCTATACAACCTTCAAGTAATGAACTACAAAACTGAAGATGTTCTGCACTTGCACAACCCAAGCTAGCTTCTTGAAACCAATATAAGGATCTTTAGATCAGGTTCACGTATCATCTTAAAGGACAGAAAATATCAAACTTATCAAACGTAGATTCCCAAACATAGGAACAAATTTTCTTGGCTAATACATTTACTGTAAAATACATTTACTATATTTCTTATGGTAAGTTAGCAAGAGAAATACTAAGCAGAAAATGTGGTTATTAAAAAGAACACTGTTTTCATTTCTCTTACATGATTAGAAAACCAGCATAGGAACTGGTTTTAATTTCCTTTTACTAGAAAAGTCCACTATTCATTGCGGGTTTAGACATATGTATTTTTTCTACATAACTGGAAATGTAAGATATCGGTGTCATTGCTCCGTACACTTTTTTTTCTTTTGCAGTATTGCAGAATTCTCTGTATTTAAAATGTCATTCACATTTAATAGCCCCTAACACTTACTTTTATGTACTTTTAAATAATTGTTTACACAGAAAATGTTAAAAAACCCCATACATATATATACACACACACACACAT
>NW_009192160.1:773-3558 GCF_000690835.1 Fulmarus glacialis | reverse complement strand
CAGCCACCCCCAGTCTGCGCATCGGGGCCGGAGCTGCACAGCAGGGCCGGGCAATAGCCCGCGGAAGCACTTCCCCCCCGGGCTGGTCACAGCCGTGCCCGGGGCCGTGGCTGTGCCGCTCCCCGGCTGGGTCCTGGCTTTCAGCTTTGGGGACATCTGTCCTCGGGAGGTGTCCGCTCAGGCAGATGGGAGCGTTCTTGCTCTAGCCCTGCAGTGTTCTCTTTGGGCAAACCCAGGTCCCCAACACACAGCCCCAGCCCGCAGCCTGGGAGAACGGACGGGGCAGCGCTGGTGCAGCCTCTCACTGGCCAGTGGGCTCTTCTCCACGAGACGTGGGAATGATCATTGTTTTCCTCCAGTGCTTTCATGTGGGTGTCTTTTGTGCACAGTCGAGATCTGCCAGTAAGAAATCCCCCAGAGGACGTATGTTTGTCCATCCAGTCCTTGAGGGGTGTTGCACGTGGTCTGGAAGCGGTATTTTGAGAGCCTCCAGGTGCCAGCCAAGAGGTCACACAGGCCCCTCTGCAGCTTTGGAAATCTCCACCCACGACGGGGTCCCACGTCGTTACCTGACCCCGCCTCCAGTCACTGCAGGTCACTTGGAAAGAAGCAGATCACAACATCTAATGGAAACATGCTTGGTTACAGCTGTGCCTGTAGGCGATGGCCACTCGACTTCTCAGCGTGATCTCGTCCGGGAGCCTCAGGGCGATCCCACAGGCATATCACTTGAATGGGCATTGAGGTTTTAATATTCTGTTCTGTCGTGGTTTAACCCCAGTCAGCAACTAAGTACCACACAGCTGCTCGCTCACCCTCCCTCACTCCGGTGTACAATGAAAACTTCTCGTGGGTGTTTGGTTGCAGATGTGGCTCCAGCTCCAGCTCCTTCGTCCGGGAGCCTCAGGGCGATCCCACAGGCATATCACTTGAATGGGCATTGAGGTTTTAATATTCTGTTCTGTCGTGGTTTAACCCCAGTCAGCAACTAAGTACCACACAGCTGCTCGCTCACCCTCCCTCACTCCGGTGTACAATGAAAACTTCTCGTGGGTGTTTGGTTGCAGATGTGGCTCCAGCTCCAGCTCCTTGGCGGGATCCTGCGCTGGAGCTCACCTGGCATCCCCAGGGTGAGTAGTCAGTCTTGACTGACTTCCCAGACTAAGCACTTGTTTTCAATATTTTATTAGCGAGAAATTTAACTTGATACTTTCTGTTAAGGTCTTCAAGGAGCAAAGTATAAAGCCAAAATAGGGAAATCTTCCCAGCGGTCATCAGACATCCTAAAGGACATCCTGAAGGAACTGGACAAAGCAGCATATGGTGGGTATATGTCCCTCTCAACGGGAAGACTTGGGAAGCTGAGGTTTTAGAGACATGTATGGACAAGCCATAGCCTACACAAGCAGAAAGGGATTGATCAGAGCCTCGCTGCACTGACGTTCGATTTCACACCTTGCGGGCACTGGTGAGCCACAGAGACGGTCCAGAGTCCCTGCTACCAGCTGTGGTTCAAGCTGAGTCCCTGGCACAGCTGCTACCGCAGTTATACCATTACTGGCCAGAACTGTTCTGGGCAGACGTCGGTATCCAGCTGGCAGGAACTGGCGGTGCTCACGCCTTGCTGCCAGTCCCTGGAGGGCAGAGTGCCCTTGGGCGGCAGAGAGGACGCGCAGGCAGCTTGGGGTCGCTGAGACCGGCAGACTTTGCTGGGGCTGCAGGCATGCCCTGGATCGGAGCAGCCCCAACTTCACAGCCTGGTCCAGCCCCGTTGTTCTCCTTGACGTTTGAGGACTCTTGGTGACACCCTGGGGTCAGGGACAGGTGAAAGGTGGACACCCAGCTTGAGGCCAGCCACCTAACTTGAAGGCAGCTAAAATGAAGGGCTGTGAATTCAGTCTCGGGTGGTTTAGCTGTGTCTAGTTGTGTTTTAGATAACTTGCTGGTGGTTTTCCTCTTGTTCTGGGGGAGTGTGGGCTCTTCACTGCCACTTGTGAAAGTGCCCAGAATACGCTTGCAAGAGCTTGGGGTTCAGTCCACGGGGTGTGTCTGTTAGCCTTACTGTGTGATGGAGTTGGCATGATGGCATGTGCTTCTCGGAAGGGCTCTTTCCTCAGCTGAACTGGCTACAGCATCTTCCTGTCCTCTCTGAAGGAAGTCATTTGTCATCGTCTTGCAGTTTGCCAAAAATGCACTAAGTGCAAACAAGAAGATCACATGCGATCTCCTAGTCTCTCAGCAGGTCAGGTTTTGCTGTCTACTGGTAAACTGGAAAGTGTTTAGCTCTTAAATTTTTCTCCATGAATGACACTGTTTGGACTAGTGACGAGGTGCACCCCCAAATGCCCAGGCTTTCTTCCCTGCCATGTGTGAAAGTGCCCAGAATACGCTTGCAAGAGCTTGGGGTTCAGTCCACGGGGTGTGTCTGTTAGCCTTACTGTGTGATGGAGTTGGCATGATGGCATGTGCTTCTCGGAAGGGCTCTTTCCTCAGCTGAACTGGCTACAGCATCTTCCTGTCCTCTCTGAAGGAAGTCATTTGTCATCGTCTTGCAGTTTGCCAAAAATGCACTAAGTGCAAACAAGAAGATCACATGCGATCTCCTAGTCTCTCAGCAGGTCAGGTTTTGCTGTCTACTGGTAAACTGGAAAGTGTTTAGCTCTTAAATTTTTCTCCATGAATGACACTGTTTGGACTAGTGACGAGGTGCACCCCCAAATGCCCAGGCTTTCTTTCTAAGCATTATTAATGTATTTTGCCTCCTGAAGATACTGTGTTCCTGCTG
>NW_009192160.1:0-367 GCF_000690835.1 Fulmarus glacialis | reverse complement strand
GGTGGCCGGGAGATGGTCACCTGCCACCGCACCCCGTTCACGGAAATTTCAGAACTCTGCCATTTTGGGAATGAGGCCATCTGAGCCAAGCTCAGCAGATGATGGGAAATATGACTCTTAATCGAAAGTATCTCCCTCAGTACCTGCATCCCAGAGCCTGCCGTGAGTCCCGAGAGGCCCTAGGCACAACAGAGGGAGATCCGTCCTGTGAACTGAGGTCCAAAGGCATTCCCTGACAGATCAGACATGGGCCTAGAGGGAACCTGCACTGTCCTTCTGCATCCTCTGTGCCTGAGCCATGCTGAGGCTTTACCTTTCTCTGATTCTTGGCAGTGCTGTCCAACGCCGGGGAAGCCCACCCGGCCAG
>NW_009192159.1:0-36862 GCF_000690835.1 Fulmarus glacialis | reverse complement strand
GGGGGAGTGCCCCTGGCGGAGCCGCCGCCTGCACGCCCTCGTTGGCCTGCTGGCTCTGACACTGCGCGTTCTGCTACGTTCTGCTTGCCTGGAAGCCCGAGCCTAAAGCTACTCATTAGACTCGTCAAAATTCATGGGAAGGGGGAAATCTACTGTATATGGCTTCTTGTGCTGCTTTGCAGTGCGTTTGGTGTTAGTGTTGCCTCTCTTGATTGTAGAAGTGATGAAATAGCAAGATTTTAACGAACAAAGATTGAGAGAGTAAAATTTTATATTAAGACTGATAGAAGTATAGGTCTTGAAAAATAAAGTCCTCATCTACTATCTGCTGCTCCTTGAGCTGGCCATATAAGTGCTTTAAAATGCCTAGAAGTCCTGAAATTCTGTGAAGGATAAGAGTTTATCATCTTGATCCCTTTTTATTTACGGCATTTGCTTGAAGGTCTTCATAGAAAGCAATGAAATTTATTTAAGTACATAAGAACATATATGTGTGTGTGTATATATATATATTTTCGTTATTTTAAGAGTTTAGCTTGAAGCCAAATTTGTTCCACTTCTAGGCTGTCGTAACAGATGCGGTCAAGCTTAGGCTTCTGCTCTTATCTGAAAGGTGAAGGTAGTTTTCATCTCGATCAACTTGTTCTTGCAGCTGTGTTTCAGAGTTTTAAGATGCTATTGCTTCCTTTGAAAAATCCTAAACAGAAGTGTCTGACTAAGTACTGTTCTGATAATGCCCCAAACTTAAACAGATGCTCTTTAGTATTTAAAATAAAAAAGTGTTTATAGCAACAGTGTTTATAGTGTGGCTTTAATGTAAAGTTACATTTTAAAGCTCTGCTTCAAATAACTTAACAGCATCTGATTTGTTTATTGAAAAACAGCAGTGTACTTGCAGGATGGGCAATATAGGTGATGCTGTCTGTCTTGAAGATGAGTAGAAATTGACTCAACAAAAGTGCTGCTAACTGATGTTGGAATTCTTTTTAAATGATAGTGGTAATTCCCTGCTGTGCTGAGACAGCTGTGCTTTCAAGGAGGTCCTCATAGGTTGGCCTGTAAAGGTGAGAGAAGTGGCACATTTTTACCATTGTATTTATACCTCAGTTTGGGAAAATGTTCTAATACAACTTGACAGGCCATGTCCTATAACTTAAAAAATAAAGTGTATATATATTTATATATGTAGTCCTTTGAGACCGTTTCCACAAAAATATTGTGATGGCTGTTTTATTGTAGAATGCTACTTAGTAGAATGTCCAAGCAGAGTGGTGATTATTGGTTTCAAATTTAAAGTACTCACAGTCCGTAATTTTTTGTAAGATTATCAGTGTGTTGATTCTGTCATGCTCTTTCTTTATGACACTCTTTTGGCACATTTGGGTGCTTAGAGCTCAAATATAACAAAGTGGGGAGTATAGGTTAGCCAAAACCCTTTGTTAACAAAGTTATGAATTGGTAAGGCTTCAGATATTAGATATTTCTTGGAGTAAAGAAGAAAAAGTTGAAGTGGGTGAAGAAGTTGTTAAGAAAATATGGCCTATAAGCTATTCTTTGATTCCTAGACCAATTAAGTGTTTTCTCATTAAGTTTCTATTAAATACTGCTCTTTCAGTTCTTTCTGCTCACTTCTGCTGCTGTTTCCTACTTTGATCCATTGGAATTCACCATTGTTAGTAATGTTCAACTGACTGTTTTGGTAATTATGTTTCTGAAGCTTGGAGAAGAAGAAAAAAATTTCGAAATGTGCTACCCTACTTCTTGGCTGTCCTGAAAGAGCTCTTTGGCTTGGCATCTTTGACAACAATCTTTGGATGTGTGGTTTTTCCTTTCTAGGGGCCATGTGGAGTGTTCTATATTATTTTCACTTGCCTTGACCATCCTCCTGTTTACATTTCATCTCCTCTGTGTTTCACAGCAAAGAAGCCTGTGACTGTGAAAAGTATGCTTTACTCTCTTATTAAGTTGAAAGAGGACAGGCTTCTCTAGCAAAGTTACTACTTGATGCAAACAGCCTAAATATCTAAAATTGGAGTTTCTTAAGTTTGTAATTGAGACACTGGCTGTTGGTCATTGAAGGAAATGGATCCTATAGAACTGGAAGGGATTTACTGGGCCATCAAGTTCTAACATACATGTATTTGGCTAAGGTTTAGCTACTTTGAATGTTTAGAGATTTAGCTAAACAGCAAGTAAAGTAAATGCCTATGGAGCAAATAATCTTACTTCTTCTAAAAATCACTTTTTTTAAAATGTCTGATTGTTTGCCGTACTGATGATATCTAGTAGGTTTAGTAACTTCGAGGTGACATTGCACTGACTTAAAATATTGCTGTTGAGCGGAATATCTGTTTGTACCAGGCTGTGAGAACAGGATACAAGGAGAATGCCAGTTCACTGCTCTAGCCAAGCAGTGGCAGAATACTGGAAAATTTGAGGCAGAAGTAATGACAAATTTTAGGAAAAACAACTATATATTTTCACAGCTGTTCAGAAACGTAATCTTTCTTCCTGCAGTTGAGGATCATTTTGTTGTTTTGGGGTGTTTGGGGGTTTTTTATGAGACCATGGATAAGAATCATAGAATCATAGAATCATTAAGGTTGGAAAAGACCTCTAAGATCATCAAGTCCAACCGTTAACCCAACACCACCATGCCCACTAAACCATGTCCCTAAGCGCCTCATCTACACGTCTTTTAAATACTTCCAGGGATGGTGACTCCACCACTGCCCTTGGCAGCCTGTTCCAAGGCCTGACCACTCTTTCAGTGAAGAAGTTTTTCCTAATGTCCAGTCTAAACCTCCCTTAGCGCAACTTGAGGCCATTTCCTCTCGTCCTATCGCTACTTACTTGGGAGAAGAGACCAACCCCCACCTTGCTACAACCTCCGTTCAGGTAGTTGTAGAGCGCGATGAGGTCTTCCCTCAGCCTCCTCTTCTCCAGGCTAAACAGCCCCAGTTCCCTCAGCTGCTCCTCATAAGACTTATTCTCTAGACTCCTCACCAGCTTCGTTGCCCTTCTCTGGACACGCTCCAGCACCTCAGTGTCCTTCTTGTAGTGAGGGGCCCAAAACTGAACACAGTATTCGAGGTGCGGCCTCACCAGGGCCGAGTATAGGGGCACGATCACCTCCCTACTCCTGCTGGCCACACGATTTCTGATAAGCATGAAGTTCTTGGTGCAACTCGGTGCATTTGCAGTTAAACACGTTCTCATTGCTGAAAGCTCAGGCTGTGGCTAGTTAGCATCATAAAGGAGTATATGTCTAATATTAAAATGAGTAGCTTATCAAAATCATAGCTGTTGCATTTTAATGCTGAAATGCTTTTATTTATTGTTTAGGGGAAAAAAAAAGATGTATTATGGGATTGTGTCTCAGTGGATTCCTTAGGCTTGGCGGGCTTCTAAGTGTAAATATTGAAATCCAAAACTGTACAGAGAAAGCTTTTTTAGTGGCTTTACCAATATTTTTAAGGATCTATTAATTTCCGTGTCTGTCTCTGGATTTTTTCTTTTTTCACATTTCACCATAACTGAAAGCTATTGCTTCAGTAAGAAAATTACAGAAACTGTTTTTAGATTGTTCATACTCTGTATATTGTGAGCTTATAGTCACAGCTGGTTGAAGTGACACGACAATACATAACTCATTTAATAATCTTTGTATCCAGAAAGCTATAAATGTGGTGTGTAAAGATTCAACTTTCCTTAACAGTTTCTCTCTTCAGAAACTAGAACAACTCAATCAGTATCCAGATTTCAACAACTACTTGATTTTTGTTCTTACGAAGTTGAAGTCTGAAGGTAAGTTCTTGAGATACTGACTGTTTTATTCCACTTTTTTTTTTTGCCTTTTTTTTAATTTGTTTTATTTAGCTTGAAAGAAACAGGAAGCTGATGCCTATAGTCAGTTTGCTGGTTGGTCGAGCTCCATAGTCATGTAGAATTCATTAATCATCTCAGGAGTCTTTGTGGAAAAAAATCTGATAACTTATTGGTGTTTGTAGTTTCAGCCTTGGAATAGATTCCAGTCTAAATGTCCTATGAAATCTTCCCATAAATGTTGGAGCATCATACCTCTATCAGACTGCAGTGAAATAACTTTGATGAATCATGACTACATGCATTATAAAACATGTTGCTAAGTTCAGTTATGATAATGATCTTCCTAGTAATGAGACCGTTTACATATTTTGAAGATCACATCCTAGAATTGTCAGAAGATATTGTCTCTCAGAATCTTCATTCTGAAGTCTTAATTCTAGTAAAATGCAGTTAGAAATCAACTGGCTACTTACTGTTGTCTTATTCTTATGGATGTTAATACAAACTGCATATGGCATCCTGTGTAGCCTCTACCAGTTGATAAATTCAGACAATTCCTTAGCAATGATCAGGGTGTGTGAAAGATTGTCTTTCCAGCTACTGATTCGCGAGGTCTTTGACAGTGAAAGAAATTTGTTTCAAGATATGTTTTTGCACATCTGGCTTCTTTACATTTGTTTGTAATTAATGTATTCAATTGTTGGAGTTGTTTCCTGTGGTGGTTTGGTGTTTTTTTTTTTTTTTTTCCCTCCTTGGTGTCCTGCTACCAGTACTTTTTCTGCCTTCTAGTGTTTCACCTTTGGGTTTCTGGATGCTTGCTTTTTTCACTTTAAATTAGATTTTTCTTACATGTGGCCCTGTAACCTTCAAAGAATCAGCAAGAACATTTATCTTAAGTTTTAAGTAGTGTTTTGGTCATGCTGTCAGCTTACTTTGGGAGGAAGGAAAACAGAGAGGAGGAAGAAAGTATATTTTCATATTTGAGGGCTGGTGTATATCCCAATGTTTTTGTGTGTTCTATTTAGGAAGTCTCCTGATCATCTGTAAGGCTTGGGGGAATGCCTCAAGCTTGAGAGAGCTTTCAAGACTTGAATCAGCCAGGATATTAAATTTTTGAGCAAGGTGCTGGTGTAAATACACCATGTGCTTTATACCATTAACTGAAAAATGAAAAGCGGAGTGAGTCCGGTAGTGGGGTCTGGAGTTTGTACAAAGGATGTGACGAGAAGCTTTTTCCACATTTTTTTCCCCACAAGTTTGTTTTCTAACACTGCCTTACTTGCTAATTGCTGCTTCTTCATTCTGTTCACCACTTGTGCTTGACGTTCTAGATACTGATGTGTGCTTAGTGATGTGTCAGAATCTGTCTTCCCAACAGATCTCCTTAGATTATCTAGTAGTCTTCTTTTACCCTTCTTAATGTTTACACACATCAATCTCTTTGGAATTGGATGAAGAGTAGGAGATGCTAAGTATTGCAAAATGGTTGTATAAAGTTGTTTTATCTGAGGAAAAAAAAAAAAATAGGATCTGGCAGGATGAGCAGGCAAGCAAGTTGGGGAGAAGTAGCAAGTTAACTTCTAAGAAGAGGTGTTTGGCATCAGACTGCACTGATACCTCTCACAGGTACATCAGGTCTTTTGTGAGCTGAGAAGCAGCTGTTGCTTCAGAGATGCTCTTGTCCTGCATCAGTGACATTTTTAGAGTCATAATCTTTTGTCCAAAGCAACTGTTTTTTAACTTTGTATTTCTAGTTCAGGAAACTTGCAGAATATTGAAGGTGCCGTAACTGAGTCTGGTGTTGGTGCTTTTCATAGTATTTGCCAAGTTCTAAATACCCTGTTACTTTGCTTGGGTAGGACTAATGAGGGACGACAGAAGACTGTTGGTTGGATTTGCTTTGAATCCAACCAACAGCCCTCCGTCGTCCCTCATTAGTCCTGACTAAGCAAGGTAAAGAGATCGTTAGGACAGCTATTCAGTAGCTACACTACTCTTGCATCCTCTTTTTGACCAGTGGGCAAAAACGTGATGGACTCGTCCGGTAGATAACTGTTTTCAGTACAACTGGGAAAGTATTCTTTCCCTCCTGAAGAGGGTTCTGATGGCGGTCTGTCCTACAGCCTTGCCAAGTTTGTTGGCTAGGGGAAAGAACTAGTGTGCGTTACGCCACAGACCAAAGCATAGCATACTGTTGGAAGTTCATGCTTCTGTTATGGCTGTACTGTCCCAGCAGAAGGAGCCATGAAAGTAAGCTTCCAACATCACTGACAGCTTATTCAATAAAAATTATGGTGTTTTGATAGTGCATGAGAAAAAGAGCTTGGTTTGATAGCAGATGGGACTAACCTTTGATTCAGTTTTTGCCTGTGTTGAAACCACTGCTGAGAAAACTGTGCTTAAGGATACATTTAGGTGACAGCTCCTAAATGGGGAATTCTGTAATGGTTGATTGAAATGTATGTTAAATACCCTCATTTTACTGTACTGGAGGTTGTACCAAATAATCTTTGGCCTGAGTCTTATGCCTCTGCAGGCAAATAACTTTGCAAGCAAACTTTTATTTGCAAGCAAGTAACTTTGCTTGCAAAGCTGGCTGTTTGACTGAGGCCTGCCTCTAAGATACTTAGGTAAACCTTATTTGTAGGGAATTTGCTTTGTTTTAGCACCAAAGGTATTATTTTTCAGTCGCCAAAAGTATTACTTCTTTTTCCCTCCAGTGTTAGCTTCATCAGGCTTCTGTGTCTGAATGCTTGTGACTTGCTGGTTTTAGGTCTATTGTGGTACTCCTACACGTATGTGGTGGTTTTCTTGGTTTTGTTTTTAAATTCTGTGGGCTTTGTTAAGCTGTCAAAGCTTATTAAGCTTGGGTCTTCCTGGAAACAGGTGTTGCCCTGCTACCATTTCATCAGTGAAAATATATGGCCTGGCTTGCAGCTATGACATATACATGCCCTAGCTATAAGCACTTCCTTTCTTTTTTTCTTTTAACTAGTGTGCGTTTCTAAAGATAGTGTTGTGAATCTGGACAAACCCCAATGTTACAAATATCGCAGAATATAAAAAATGTCAAGGAAACAACATTCAGTCCTGGAAGTCAGACAGCAGGCAAGCTGATGGAGTGAAATACGATCCCAAGCCATTAAAGATTGAGGTACAGTTCTCTAGAATGCACTTCCCAGGAGGCATGGTGCTTAGAGATCTTCTTTAGTTGGGTGAGATGGAGTCTGTCCAGATTAATTGAAAAATATGTGAATGAAAGAAACTTGGTTTTACTCATTTATCTGTAAATGAAAATATTACTCAGATGCTCTGTTAGTGTAGCTGTTCCTTCTTAGTTTGGCCGGTATAAAACCTGGCAGATAATGTAGTGGCACTGCCCTGCCTTAGTGTTGGTTTATGGGTTTTGTTTGTTTGGTGGGTTTTTTTGTTTGTTTTTGTTTGGTTTTTTCCTGGTGTCCCCTGAGCTGAGCTCAGAATCCTATAGGCTTCTGTATTCTGTTAATGAGTTGTTTTCTGGAGTGTGTGCATGTTGCTGCTGCTGCTTCTCAGATGACTTTCTGAATTTTATGTGTGGTTGACTGAAACAGTCCAGGGCTGCAAGGGAGTATCAGCTTTGCCTCTGTTGTTGCTTTCTTCGCTTACTTGCAGCTTCCCTTCTTTGTTCCAAGTCATGCATCTAAGTCCTCCTTTCCTTGTTTGCATTTTTGCTTCCTTAGTCCAGGTCTGTTTCCTTGAAGGAAAATACGAGAAAGCATTGTCCTAATTTCAGCCTCCTTGCTGTCTTGCCAAGGCCAGTTCTAGCTTTTAGTTAAGGTGCATTGAGGCAGTTGTCCAAGACATCTGAAGCACGAGGCAGGGCAGAGGAAAGACCTCTAGGTATCATAAGACGGACAATTCGTGCTGTAAGTGGAAATTCTGAGATTTCCAACCAAGTTGACCATAATGGTGAAATTCCCAAAGTTGTCCGTATCAAAGCCTTGCTTTTTTTATACCTTCTGTAAATGAATGCTCAGAAGATCCATTTTTTTTCCCATCTAAAGTAGACTGACAAAAATAGCATCCTTCTTAATTCATTTGTCTTGTCCTTTTGTAGAACAACTTTGTCCATTCTGTGGTGTTTTCTTCTTATTATTTTTAACCTGAAATTACACCATGCTTTATCTCACACAGCATCCTGAATTTCGTGAATGAGAGGTCGATCTGGCTTGTGCTAAATTATCAAAAGATGATGTCCATTGTCATTTGCCAAGAATACTCTCTAATCTTCATAAATTCAATTTTTCAGTTAGGGAGCATGATGACTCTGTGATTGGGTGTGATGACTGTTATAATCCTGCCATAATATTTTGTTGATGCAAGGTTGTATCAGCATACTGTGAGATGACAGGCCTACTTGCATCACAAAGACTACTGTGTTGCCTTCTGGTAACATTTCTCTGTTCAACTCTACTGAGAAACTAAATTGAGACTTTGTGTTTCTGCATGTATCCGTTCTCTGACTGTGATCTTCATACCTCTGAGCAAAAGAAGGGAAGCTGTCTTTATATGGGCTCAGAATTAATGTGGTATTCTACTTGGCCTAATATGGCCTTCATGTTGGTGGATGTTTCATACAAAAATTGCAATAACAGAAGTGGTGTCAAAGCTTACCACTTCTTAGGTAATATTTGACATACCTAATTCCTCTTTATGTGGAGAAAAAAGAACAACTACTGATATGATATCTATTCTAGTTAAGATTCACAATGTCCATTCTTATTCCCAAAACACACATGTCCCTTCTCAGATCTACCTTTTTTCCTTCTTAGACAAGAGACAGAGTCATGGTCAGTTTGTGCACAGTTTCTGTAAAGTTTTGTGTTTGTCTCCCTCTTCCCTGTCTGCTGGGCTCTTGGCAGGACCTAGGCTGATGGAAAAATATTGAGAGAAATGCATGATGGTCCTGGTAGCTTTCTGCTGGCCCGTTTAGCCGTAGTTGTCTATCCTGTTGCAGCTATACAAAGCCTTTGTGATTCTGATCTTGGATTGTGTGTTAATGACTGACTCTTTACCCCATCCTAATGTGGGAACTCTAGTCTTTGGTCTCAACAGAGTGTTATCTCAGTGGATTGACCATGGCCTGGTATAAGGTTGTTGCAGTCAAGGATCAGAATCCTTGAGATGAACTTTAAGTCTGAACGTGAATGAGCTGGGATTGAGAAAACTGTTTTAGTACTGCCTTTGTCATAAGCTTTAAGGATGGTCTTGTAAGTTTATTTCCAAAATGCTTAGGATTTTTATAAACCAGTTAAAGGTAGAGCAGTGTCTCTGCAACTTTTGATCTCGTTTAAGTCATCAGAATACCTTACTTTGACATGGAACCTTACCATGGAGGAAGGTCCTGTCCCCATCCCCCCTCCAACTTTTTGTTTTAATAGAAGCCTGCAGAGGTGGTAATTTATTTTCTGGTAATCATGACACTAATAATTCATCTAGCTCTGCAAGCAGAATTTGAAATGGCTTTTTATAAAATATTACTGGGATCCAAAGTGGTCTTGGGGGTTTGATGTGAATGTTTTCTGATGAGTGTTGGAATTTAAACTTGATCTGGACAGCCGTTTTCATGAGTCCATTTCATTATGAACTTTCTTGGCATGTTGGTGTTGAAAGATCTTTGAAGTTAAGCAAGAAAAAGACCATTGTGTGAGGTCAGGTGTTAATTCACCAGCTATCAGCTTCAGGAAGGTTTCTTTGATGAGCAGGATTAATCCAGAAAAGTGGTTCAGTAACTTTAACTGTTTAATTAAGACAAATGTCCCCCCTACCACTCCTGCCCCTCCCCCCCAATACCATCATCCTGCATGATGTCATTATTAAATATACCAAAATAACTGCCAAGGAGTGTATCTGATTGCATTACAACTCAGAAGTCAAGTCAGATTAATGTACCCTTACAGTTTAAAATGCTGCATCACATATGTAGTGTCCTGCTTAAACAATAGCAAAACTTTTTTTCTCTTAAGTTCAGATACATGAAGAATTACAAAAAGAAATTAAGCCTGAGTGAGTTTTAGTAATCAATGCATAAAGTAATTGAGGTGCATAAATATCTTAAGGGAACCCGAGTTATGAGATAATGAATTTTGTCAGATCACTAAAAATTCCATGTTTTTTTCCCGTATGCTGGTTAATTCTTCCTTTCCATGCTTCTGTAGAGATATTGTAGTGGAGATTTAAGGAAAAGGCTTCTTAAGTAGTTGTATGGCATACGTACTACATGTGAGAAGTGACAGATTTTTTGTTTATTTATTCTAAGTCTTGAAAGAAATTTTGAAGTTATCCAGGGGATTGTGGTATGTGATTCAGTGCTTCAGGAATGCTTTCCTGGAGCTCCTTATTCTGAGCATCCAGAATCAGAGTATCCGTTATTATCTCTTTACCTGTCCCTGAAGCCCATAGAAGGAAAGCATTGGAAAAGAACAAGTGAAAAACAAGTTTCTTGATCATAGAGAAGATTGCCAAAGAGCTACCAGGCATGAATCTTCCCCCAACACACACAATGGTCTTTGAGTAGTTACCGTAGAAGGCTCTGGGGCTACTGCCTGGGAATTCACTTGTGTCCAGAAGAAAAAAAAACGCTCCTGGAGATGCCTGCGAGAGATCCCAGGGAGCTAACAAGAATGGAACTGCCTCTAGAATTGACAAAACTCCTCGGGTAGCTACCTTGGAGGAGTCTAGGGCTGCTACCTGGGAATTCACTGGTCTCCAGAGGAGGCCGACACACTCCTGGAGGTGCGTGGGAGAATTCCCAGGACCTACAGGGCATGGACCTGCAACCAACATCGACAAAACTCCTTGGCTAGTTACCTTGGAGGAGTCTAAAGCTGCTATCTGAGAATTCACCTGTCTCCAGAGGAGACCAACACACAGTCCTGGAGACACCTGTTTCCAGGCTCCTGCAAGGAAGCCACCTGAGGAGTCTTGTGTGTGTTGGAGGCAGGTCCATGCTCTGTACCTTGCTGAGAGTCCGGCTAGGCCGCTTTGGTCTGTTTTGGCCTGTTGACTAGCCTAGTGCCTTCATGTACTTCATCACATTGGTTTAGGTTCCTCAAAAGTGCTGTTCACTGTAAGCATTTTGTGGACGAGTCTTGGAATGTATTTTCTCTTATGTAGCTTGTGGAGAGAAACGACAGAAGTTTTCAGGCTTTCCCTTGATTCTTAAGGTTATCAAACTTTCGGTTTTGTTTGCTATGCCTTTTTCTGAAGTTCACATAGTCTTGGGTAAGGTCTGTTTTGGACTCATAATAAATGTGACCTTTTTGGGGTAAGTTGGAGGTATTTAGCCCGCTATTTGAAGCCTTTCCTTAGTGCGTCTTATGAGCTGAATGTAGTCTGCTGCAAGGGGTATTTCATTGTATCTTTTTTTTAAGTCAAACTCTCCTACTAAAGTGATGTTTGATTGTTCCTCATGTCAAATCTAAGTGTACTTAAAATGCCAGTATCAAGCATCCCGATGTGGTGGTTTCCTACAGAAAGGGAAAGTGTTGCTGCTGTGATTTCGAAAGGCACTTCTGTCCACCAAGCAGTACTGGATTCAGTGCAGTCCTGTGGTGCTCCTACCTGAAAAAATGGTGCCTCCTACTTATGAGGTTATGTGCTGGTGTCTGATTTAGGATGTTATGGCTGCTAGGGAGCAACATCATTACGTCTTTCTAGATTGTCAGAAAGCAAACTTGCTGTGAGGCGTTAGGGTGATACAACAATTTCAGTGTGTTTGTTATCTTGCAGGGTGCAATTGGTTAGCTGACTGCTTTCATGAAGTCAAATCTAGCCTTGTAAAGGAATGCCCGTTACCACTTCTCACGTGCAAGTAAAAACGCCTTACCTTTAATGCCAAAAGGGATTGGAACCCAGAAAAAACCCAAATATTTTTCAGTAACACCAGTAAGAGTACCCACAGTATTTTTGGCCAGCTCCAGAATTGAGTATCTTTACTGAAAGCAATCTAAAGAGCCATGTAAAAGCACATCTTGATCCCACAGTCTGATGCTAATATAGATAACTGGCTAAGCATCTGCTGCTTTTGCAAAGCATTTAAAACTCCTTTCTTCTATAATGACATAATTCTCACTCTTCAGAACTACGTGAAGATTTTACTCACTGTACCTTCTGCTTTCAAAAGGTGTTCAGGAGGGACAGTGCCATGACAGAGTCATAAGTACCAATAATGACTACAGTCTGCATTCAGCTCAGTATAGGCAGCTTATAACAGCTTAGCCCTGCAGCACTGGACTGGGCATTCCTTCCTGGTGAGGTTGTCTGCTTCATCTGAAGTGGCACACACTGGCTGTTCAAGCAAGTATGGATTCAACAGTACAAATTTTTATTTTGGTATCTCCAAGGAAAAAGTGTTTACATAACTTCAAATGATGGATGTTCTCTGAATCAGAAGATATACTACTGATCAGAGGTAATTCTGACTGGCAAGCTTTAAGTCTCGAAGCTTTAAGCAGTCCAAAATGGCAAGCACTCACAGTTTACCCTCATTTTCCTCCCTCCCCAAAGAAAGGAGGCTGATGAAGTCATAGGTAGAAACTGAAACTAAAGAAGCTGAAGACAGATGTCAAATGACTTGGAACAGGAAGAGCAGCATGGTCACACATCAAAGGTTCTCAGATATAGTCTCATTTTCACTGGTACTCTAGCAGAGGATCAGTCACTTTGTTCTTAGTCCTTTGTTCTTGCATAGCCAAATATTAGAAAAAATTTAAGTTTCTAGGATAATAATAGAAGATGAAATTGTATAAAGGTGTATTGAATTAAAAGAAGGTCCATGCTCTCTATTTTAGTATTGTAGCTAGATGCACAGCTGCTTAGGAAGAACACCTCAACTAGTGCCAAAATTCTATTCTGCTGTTCACCAGAGTGTAATCTAATATTGCTAATTGAAAATTTGGTTATAGTGTCCAGAAAAGCCAGAACGAAAAAAAAAAATAGGAAACACACTGAATACAGGCTTAAGAAATAAAAATGAGAAAGTTTTGTCTTGAATTAATTGGGCATTATAGGGGAAGAAGCCTTACTTGCAAGGAAGGGTATCAGAGAAACAAAGTAGTCTGGCTTTATAGCAAGACCTATACACACATGCCACCACACAACTTTCTGTTAAGCTATACCTATAGGATATAGACAGAAGGAGAAGTAATCAAAACTTCCAATGCACAGCACCTTATACAACACCAATGTTGGTGAGTGTCCTATATTTTGTGCTTCCCAGTACTCGCTTAGCAGTTTGAACAGTATTCTGAATACACAACCTCATTTTACTCATCCAATTAATCCTTGTGTTCCAACAGTTATTCATGTGACAGATTGTCACGTTTTAATATATAACATTTACCTTTGATATGTTCAGAGTGTGACATAACTTCATCTGACCAAGTAATTTCTTCAGATCAATTAATGACTCTAAATCCTAATTCATTGACTGCCAAATGAAGCAACTTCCTGTGGGAAGCTCATCATTTCCTTTTCCTATGCACTTGACTTAGTGCTACGGTACTTGTTGTCCACCCCTCCCCGCCCCTTCCCTCAACATATAAAAACCAAAGAGAAATGACATTACTTTTTATATGTTCTCAAACTGCAACAATATCCTGCATTCATTACATAGTTTGGGATCTAGTAGTGAATCAGACTCTTATCACACTGCATCTCCATTCCTGATTAAGGATTCTTCTGCTCTTGATAGAATTGTAGGACTGGTTTAACTGCAGGATCAGGAGGTGATACGTAAAATGGCATTAGAGAGGAAAAGTGCTGAGACAACCAGTTTGTGGGGATACAATAGAGAAGTTGAAAGTAGGAGTGAAACCAGAGGATTAGTTCTTTAAACTTCTCATGTTTTTGCAAGCCTGTAGAGATGTACAAATTCTGGCATTGTGATTGACCTGTGGTCATTATTAGTTAGAATGCAGAAACTTCCATAACTAACCAGCAAGCTAATTGTCAGCAGTTCAACACCCTTCTCATATTGTCCATAGCTCAGTTTTGTTTACAACACTGTCTTCAGAAGCATAGCTGTTGCTACTTACTATTCAATAAATATGCCACACACAGCATCAGCGGAACATTTCCAGCTCTGTTTTGGTGTCTTACAGATGTTCCTAAACTTAGGCAGTTGTGTCAAATTATTTTCCATGACTCACGTGAGTCAATTCAGCAGTTATTAATTTGAAAGTAGCCACTACATTTCAAGGTCATTTAGGTATTCACATACACTGAATGTTTTTGAAACATCCTCAGTCCTGCTTCTGACATAATAGTAAACCATACCACTTTAAGCCAAAAGTGTTAAATTTAAGGTTACTTAAAAGTCCAGCATCAAAAAAAAAAAAAAAAAAGTAGGATCTTTTTCTGCTAGGAAGCTCATGAAGGTGTCTCTGTACTGTATTCTTACACATTAGGACAGAAAAAATTATTCATCTTCTGCTTTCCATATGACACTGCCCTGGTGGGTTCCTTATTTTTTTTGTTTTAGCTCTTTTAAGAGACAACCAATGTCTCGTTAATGGAGCAGAAATCTTCATGCGCAACAGTGACACTAGTCATGATTTTTATCACATTTTGTATTTGTACATATTAATCCATATCCATTTTCAAACTTTAGTTTGAAAATCCATATCACTAGTTAAAACACACAGAATGACAGCTTATTTCTGAAAAAGGCTTTAACAGCTTTGAGACTGAAATTGACAGAGCAGTTTTTCTTTAGAAAAAGTCTCACCGTAACATTTAAAGTTGCCAATATCACAAGAGTAATAGGGCAAAATATAGCCATGCTCATAATCTTATATCACAGTCTGTGAACGGATAAATGCTGCCGTCATCCCAGTCACTCAGTTCTTTTAGCAATCTAAGAAGTTATGTTCTAAGGAAGAGAGGATGAAAAGGCATGGTGAAACAAATGCTCACCTGGACTTGCAGGTGAGCTACAAAAACCTCGTTGCTTTCACATATGCACCCTATGTCATACAAACACTTGTTAGAGGAAATAGGGCATTTTGAGAACACACTCTAGTTCTTAGAAGCACTGCAGTGCCCCTAAAATGATTGGTATCTGTGTAATGTGGGTATGCGTCCATTTGCTCTGTCTGTAAACCATTAAAATCTGGAACTGGTATTAGAGTCTTGCAACAGAATTGAAAATTTACTGAGAACCAAATGATGATTGTGTGATACGGTTTTATTATAAAGTGAGGCAATGTGAGAGGGGAATCTTCAACGGATGAACTGATTTGGCACCAAATGCTAGAGGTCTGCTTCGCTTTCCTTCTTTTACTTGTACTATATGTTCTTGTCAACTCTATACTTCCAGGCTGACTGAGATAGATGACTGTGATCTTTTTTGATGGCTGAAGCATATGGCTGACAGAACTTGTCACAGAGTCTATGAAGACTAAAGAGTGTCTTACTCAGCTCGTAGGCCATCTGCCTGTAATCTTGGTGTTACAGCAAGAACTCCATCCAGACCTACATTACTGTCTTCTGACAGTGTAGCTGTTAAGTTGTCGAATACCCTGGATTCCATAAATATCCCTGTGCAGTTCCATCAGAACATATTTTCTCAAATTAAGATTTCGACTCTTTTTTTAAATGCTGGAGTATCAAATTCTATCCAACTTCTCTAGCTCAAGTGGTTGGTGTTTGTTTAGCACTAAGTCCATCTTTGTGATTTCTGCTTGTCACCTCTCAGTATGTTGATAATTGGTTTTGCTTTTTGTTTTTAATCTTCTTGTTCTCGCTTCATGAATTCTTTTTCTTTTGTCAGAGATGTGACTTTCACTATGAATCCCTTGGAATCTTTGTTGCAGGTCTGTGGGATAAACACTTACTGTAAAGAATAGTCTTTTTGTTGTCTTGGCTAAAGGAATGGATTTAAGATGTTTCATGCTGCTGCATACCATGGGGTAGTTCGTGAAGAAAAAAATGGTGACGTTTCACCTTAATGTGACTTTGATTTTCATCCAAACCAGCTGGCTAATATGCCTATTTCTAACACAAGGAACTTAATAGTATCTGTATCTCTGCTTGGTAAAATTGAAGCTGTTACCTTGTCCCTTTTGTAATTGTAGCCAGGCATTCTAAAGGATAATGCTTTTCCTTAAGGCACTGTTTAATATTTTCATGCTAGAGTTTATACTAATAGTAGCTAATGTACTGTATTCTAATCAGACTTTAGTTGGTATTCTGACTTCTTTCACCCCAAGAAGATACTGCTGGCTGATACAGAATGAGTAGCTATTGTATTCTGTGTCTAACTGTGGCTGCTAATGATGAGGGTTTATTGTGGTTTGCAAGGGTTATAGGTCATGTGGAAATTAAAGGAAGAATCCTTTGGCTTCCTTCCTCACCAGGCACAACTTTAAATCTTAATAATCATATATGGAGGACTGGATTTCTTGAAGACGTGTGTACCTATCAGTGGATTACAGTTATGTAAAGCAATCAGAGTTTGACATACTATATTGGTGTAAGAGTTGATGGGGAGATTCTGCTTTTAATTCAGAGAGTATTTCAGGCAAACCTGAGGCTGATGAAGAGTTCAAGTGAGAACTACTTTCGTTAGGTCATTCTCCACCTGCTCTTTATTAACGATGTCTTCAAAACTTTAAACAAAATTACAAAATTACTTGATTTGACTTGCCAAGTAATAATGGTAGTAATACTTGTCATGCCTCTGTCGGGTTTTACCCCCAGCCGGCCACTGAGCACCACGCAGCCGCTCGCTCACTCCCCCCAGGTGGGATGGGGGAGAGAATCAGAGGGTAAAAGTGAGAAAAGTAGTGGGTTGAGATAAAGACAGTTTAATAGGGAAAGCAAAAGCAGCGCACGCAAACAAAGCAAAACAAGGAATTCATTCACTCCTTCCCATCGGCAGGCAGGTGTTCAGCCATCTCCAGGAAAGCGGGGCTCCGTCACGCATAACGGTTACCTGGGAGACAAACGCCATCACGCCAAACGCCCCCCCCCCCCACCTTCTTCTTCACCCAGCCTTACATGCTGAGCATGACGTCATATGGTGTGGAATAGCCCATTGGCCAGCTGGGCCAGCCGTCGCGGCCATGCTCCCTCCCAGGCTCCTGCGCACCTGGCAAGGCATGGGAAGATGAAAAGTCCTTGACTAGCATAAACGTTACTTAGCAACAACTAAAACATCAGGGTGTTATCAACACTATTCTCATACTACATCCAAAACACAGCACTATACCAGTTAATAGGAAGAAAATCAACTCCATCCCAACCGAAACCAGGACAGTCTCACAAGCAAGTTCTGTGGTTGAGAAAAGTTTGTCCACTTGTCCAGTCTTTAATATTTTTATTTTAAATAATAAACCTTTTCTTCCCTCCTCCATTCTCCCAGAAAAATTGTTGGCCCTTGAAATGCAGTGCTGTGCAAGTGAAACGACTTTTATTTTTATATTGTTTAGAAGTTGGTGGGTATTTAAAACCTACAGTGTAGGCAAAGTTATAGAACTGTTTCAAATATGTATGCATAGGATGGCTTACTGGTTTATAAAGTTACTGAATTTTATGTAAAAGATATGTTTGTTTGTAAATCAATACATTTATGTTTATGGAGCATGAAAAATAATGCTTCTGTAGGAGAACTGAGATATGAACATAAAAACAAGATTAAAAAGTATATTATGGAGTCTGGTTTTGGCATTCAAATAAAATCAATTTATTAAAATAAATTTTGATTTCTGATCAGCCAGACAAAACCCCCTCTTCTGAGAAGTGCTGTTTCTGTTCTAACTAGCACGGATCACAACAGAATGTGTCTTCAATGTCGGTCACGGGTGTACTGAGGGTCTTGGTGTTGTGATGCAGTAACTTTAGTTTGAAAATACTTTATATTTGAAAGTTGTATCTCTTATTTTGCTTATCCTTATTTCTGTTGGGATGTTAATAGTTTGGAAGGCCTGGAATAGATCCATATGTAAACTAATTCTTGGCGCAAAGGAACTTTGAACACCGTTATTTCTTGCCCAGATCAGGGCTTCATACAAAAAATTTCAAACAAGTGGCTAAAATCATAACTAAAATTAGCTTCCTGTGCTCCATTAGGGTTGCTGTAAACTGTAAATTTAAATTTTCTTATCCTATAAACTAATGTAACTAAACTTTCTATGTAGAACATCCAGATCTCACTGTCAGCATATTTCACAAGTAATACCAAGTTACTCATGCACTTGGCTGAAGAACTAAACATGAGTCTGCTCCAATAGAAATGAAAACTCTAGGCTGTTCTTTTTACATTCCTCCTCTTGTCCCAGTAATTTAGAGAAATTTGCAGGCAAAAAGAGCTCAGTGAAGAGAACTCAAACAGTTGTGTATCTTACTATGGTGAAAGCAGGTTTGTCATCAATTTCTGACAGTATCAGTGTTGCAGCAAGCCAATCAGTATGATCAGAATGTCTGAATGTCTTTGGCTGACCAATTTCTTTCATGAGTCTCCTATATCCTGTGACTTCGGATCTACTCCTTGCCTATATCTCTATACAAAACTTTCTCTTAAAATGTAGAATTTGTAATACTGATATTCTAATTTTGAATAAATAGAAATTGGTGAACTCTGAACCTGAAAAGCTTTCCTGTGTGAATTGATGGGTGTAGTTGAAAGGAGAGATAAGGAAATGAACATTAATATCTCTCTCTATAAGCTTTGCTCTTGCTGCATTGTTCTGGAAATCTGCCTTATTCCTATGAGCTGCTTGAAGGTTGAATGTAGTTATTTTCTGTTGCAGATGAACCGACACGTTCCTTGAGTGGTCTCATCTTGAAGAATAATGTAAAAGCACATTTTCACAACTTTCCCAATGGGGTAACTGACTTCATTAAAAGTGAATGTCTGAACAATATTGGTGATTCCTCCCCCTTAATTAGAGCTACTGTAGGTAAGTTTGCTCTTATTGCTGTCTTCTGTGTACTGAAAATGTTACTGATATGAGTGAGAGCTGCACTGGTGACATAAAGTGTTATTAAACTCCAAAAACTGTTTGCTTCTGACAATCGTCACAACTTCACCATGTTTTAATGCTGATATTTATCTTTTGTGTGAGTATACGAAAGTCACATTTACTTTTGCTTCCTATTCTCTTAGAAATTATTTAGCAATTCCTATGCCTAAAAACTGGAACAAGGTAAAGGTCTGACTTAGAACTACTTCAGTACTTTGCTTGCATGAATGAAACACTTCTGTTAGCTGGTTTCCTGCTCCCCACCCCCCCATATGCATACACGTGCACATCCCTTCAGGGAATCATCATACCATGCATAATGCATTCACATAATGACTTTCCATTTTTAAATATCTTCTGTCAGAAAACAGTAGATAAAGTGTGATGTACAGAACACCATAGAATCATAGAATGGTTTGGGTTGGAATGGACCTTAAAGATACCTAGTTCCAGCGAGAAGTTTTTTTGTTACATGGATTTCTGATTTTGTGGATACTTTGTTTTAGTACACCTTTACTTGTAAAATATGCATATTTGCATTATTTTTATTTGTTTCTACGTAAAGTTGCTTTTCTGTCTGCTCTTTGAGAATATGACTTCCTCCAATTACTACAATCATTGTAGTAATTTTTCTTGGCCACTCAAAAAACTAGGAAAAAAGTAAAATAAATATATATTTGAGTACAGGAGAGAAAATGGGGGTGGGTGTCAGTTCAGAAACAAATTCAGCTTGTATCAGCTGACTCGTCTTATAAAATAATCTACCAGTTACTGCTTCTTTAGAACCCTTTGCTCTTAGCTTTTTCCTGCTGTCTTGTAATTTGTAAATGCTTTACAATGTATTTTATTAATGTCCCACTTTCTTAATGACAGTAGAAACAAGTCTTTGAGTGGCAGGTACTTTTGTGATTTCAGGTTGTAGAAGAGTCATGCTTGCTTGTTTGCTCATAGGAATTGTCAGTGGAGTACAATGGAGCTGACTGAAGAATACATTCCAGCTCCATTTGGATTGCTGTCTTAGAGTTGTTTGGTGGTGATGGTTTGTGGGGCGGTGTTTTTGGGGGGTGAGGGATTTGTTTGTTTTCAAGCAGTTATTCTTTGATTTCTCCTAGTACGAAATGTTTGTGGATTAGTAGCTCAATTACTGTTCAGCTTTAAGTGATCCTTGCAGGGATTATTTAGGCATGTGTGATCTCTGAAGAGGAGTAGCAACCAACGAACTGTATGCTTGTGTAAGAGTTGCTATTTAGCACATGCTTTGCACCCTGCCGTTTGAAGTAATTAAATGTTGGATCCTTGTGGCCTCCGTCTTAATAGTGAGGTTGGTCCGGTATCCACTGGTCTCTTGGTACTACGTGTAAATATATTACTACCTACCTAGGCTGCCTTGTTAGCATATGAGTTGGCATGTGCTAGTTAGAGCTGCTCTTTTAGATGCATACGGGTTTTTGCAGTTCAAGCACTATGAATTTAATGAGCCAACTGCAAATAAGATCTCTGGAATTCTGAGGGGAAGATGAGCAAGTACATCAAAATAGCATCAGAGAAAATTTAATGCAGCATTCACTCTCCTTTGTGGTCTCTGGCATCTAGTGCTAACCAGACAAAAGCTGATACCTTTTGGCCAAGGTGGAGGCAAACTGGTTAATCCCATCCTCAGAAGTCACCTTGCTGAGGAGAATGAGCTGAGGAGAATGAGCATGGCAATAGAGTTGATTTTAGAACTGTGACTTGAGACCAAATGGTAACTACATGTTGTTGTACCCTTACTTAGCTTTTCCCTATTTTAATCCTCAAATAAATAAGTGTGCTCTGTGATACAGGTTTTAAAACCACATGTGCTAATGTTGAAATATGGATTCAAGTTCAAGAAAGATGGCTGCATGTGTTGAGGACCCACAAACTTACCAGGAAATAAATGCATCTCTTTAGGAAGCGTCTGTGACTGTTCTTAAAACTTTCTGGGGTATCTAGTCTGGGCAGGACTTTCATGGGGCCGGAGAAATAGTGTGAGTGTTTAAGAGTAGTGGCAGGACTGGAGAGCTTCACTGCAGAAGGGAAATGAAAGCTAATGATTACCCTGTGAGGGGGAATTTTGCTATGAAGTTCAGCTTTTTAGAATTAAGGAGTTCAGAAATCAACTTCAGGAGCTACAGAGGCAAAACACCACCCCAAAAACCCAGCCTTCCCCCTGTCCTGTTATTGGCATGGAAGTACTGAAGCATAGCTGCCTTTTCTTTATGTTCAATTTTTTTATTGTAGAATTGATGCCGTAAACTGGGGTTGCATGTAATTGAAACAGTGACATAAAAGATGCTGTCATGACAATTATGCGTATGTTTTTAACGATTTCTGACTCTCTGGAGTTTGTTCTCTTGTATATTTACTGCTCGATTAGCCCATCTGCTATATTCGTTAGATTTCACATTTGTCAAGTGAAATATCAACAGATTCTGTAATACATAATCTGTTTTGAAGTTCATTACAAATGAAATGCCATCTTTATAAAGACTTTCAGTTTCAGATTTCTAACCTTGCAGCTTAGTATCTTGGTCAGAAGGAAAGGCCTGTTTTAGCTGTCAGCTCTAGCCCAAACCTGTCAAAAAGCTGCAAGCTACTACATTGATTATTTCTTTACTTTGATTATTCTTCTGATGTGCATGTTTCTGTGTGTGAAGTGTTGCAGAGAAAGCCACAAAGGCTAATCTCTGGTGTCTTCTGTTCCCTGCTGGCCAAATAAAGCAGCAGGTGGGTGGGAAAAATTTCACATTTGAAAGGAGATGAAGCTCATTAGCAGCCCATGAAGATTTCTTTTAACATTAACATAATTTTATGTGGCTGTTTCCTCATTGTTCTTAAAACCTTTTGCAAAGCTTCAAATGCTATAGTGTTGCCTCTCTAAGTTCTTGATAGTCTGATATTATTCTTTTATTATTTTTGTCCCTACCGAAGTGTCTCTTTATCATTTAAAAAACACTAGCACAGCGTTAAATGGCTTCTCCGCAGACCTGTACAGAAAGTTCATAATGACATGTATGGTCTGGACTGCATACATCTCTGTTGCAGGGGGCAGTGGCCTCAGGTCACTTCTTGCCTATGCACCTGGAAGTATTTCCTCCTAGGTTATCCTGTTGCTATCTACAATAGGCCTTTTGGGGGAATGCTTAAAGTAGATTTCAAATAGTCTTTCCTTCAGCTGTGAAAACTCTCACATATTGCAAGTATAGTCAGACCATTTGTCATCCCCTGAAACTGCTTCTAGGACCTTGAAAAGATCTTCAACCAACTCTTTTCCAAAACTACCTACCCCTTTGAGACTTATGATACAACTTTTGTCACATATTAGTCCAGAGGAGTTCCAGGAATTTCATTCTTATGTTTGTTTCTGAACCCATATTAAGTCTACAAACAAACCTGTGCCGGATCTAAGTTAGGGAGACAATTTTGCAATTTAAGTCCTTTGTCTAGGATGCAAGAAAATCCATTTATATTCTTTTTGTGAAGTTCAGTTTAATTAAAAAAAAAAAAGTGGATGATTAAGATCCAGCAACAGTAAAATAAGTATTGGCTATTAATGCATCTGATATTCTTTGCAGGACCATAATATTCAGGAGAAATGCAGTCTTTAGGACTCCATAAATCTCTGTAGGCTTTTGGGAATCTTTTCTATTCAGTTGCAGTTATGAAGAGAACTGGATACAAACTACTTCTGGGGCTGTAAAGTTGTGTTTTACCTCGATATTCATTTTTGCCATTTGTCTTCCTGGGTTCTCCAGCCTTATTGCATCAGAGGAAACATGATGTAAAATATCTTTTAATTACTGTGTGTGTTGTGCAGACTGTCCTCTGCTCTGTCATGTTGTCCTGCATTCTTGTTTTTTAACAAGAATTTTAACATTTGTTCCAAAGAAAAATGATATATAGTGATTAGCTCAATGAAAAAGCTTAGGAAAGGTTTTTTCATCACTTGTCACTTGGGAGATTACTAGTTGTAGTAGTATCAAGTTCTTCTGTGTTTGTACTCATTAGAAGTAACTGTCAGTAGCGTAATGGATTATGCTACCTGTTTCATTTTGTCTTGAGGCAAAATGGACTCACACAGTCAGTCCTAGTTTATAAGCAGCCTTCCCTGTTCCTGTCACCTAAGTAGTTTTTTCCGGGATTTCTGTATGTGGTGGAAACAGAGTTGGTGACTCTTTGGGCTGACCTGTCTGTTTGCTGGATCTCAATCAGCCAACCCCTACAACTGATCACTGGATGACCTGCCATAGTGTGTAAGCTCTTAGTAGGTACCTTAGAATGTGTCCTTAATGTTTTGTGTAAACACAGTAAAGTTGTGAACATGTAACTTACCACTGGGTTGTAAGTTTATTGAATGACAGTTTCCCACATTCATGCTTTTGTGTCATAATAAAGAAGAGGTGACTTGAGGTGGATACTTTATATTTACTGGAGGTCAAAATTGTACAGTGCTTAGTAAATTGAAAGCCAAAGCTCCCTGCAGTATTTGGGCATGATTATTTCCTTAACTGGAATTACTTTGTGCTTGATTTCTCACATCGGAGCCCTTCTGGTAGCAGGAAGGAACGATGCACCTTTGCATTTCAAAGCCCTTCAAATACCATTCCTCTTTTTATGCTTGCCAGTTCTTAACAAAACAAGAAATTTCTTAACTCCTTAGATCTTTCAGAGGAGAAAAATGAGAAAAATTGGTGTGAAACATGTGAAGGTATGTGAGATCTCATTTCCTTCATCCCTCTGATTCCTTTAGGCATTCTGATAACAACCATTGCCTCAAAAGGGGAATTACAGAATTGGCCTGAACTCTTACCAAAGCTTTGCAGCCTGTTGGATTCTGAAGATTACAATACCTGTGAGGTAAGGAGATTTACAGAAAATGGAAGATTATAATCTGAATTTGATTATTTTTATCTCTCTTCATAGACACTATGTATATGTATAGTATTGTGTGTGTGTGTATACACGCACATATATTTTCCTCAGAGAAGAGTGGCTCAAATTTGATACTTTTTCTTCTGCCTGCATTCCATGTTCTTACTGTTCATTCAAACAAATTTGTTTTCTTTGCATAAAAGCAGAATAAGACTGCAGATGGGTAGTCGTAGCGTCTCGTCTGAGAAGTGTCCTGAAGTTACCACTCTGTGATGCCTAATCTTCTAGGCATCATCAGCATCATCAAGCTGATCCTGAATTTTCTCTTACTTAGAAGTAGTGTTGTTCTTCTTGTAACTTAATCTGGAAAAGCGATTTGGCATTGCTGTATCAGGGTGAAATGAACGGTTTTGTTCAGAGTGTATGAAGGAAAATAAATAAATACCAATTTAACTGTTTTAAACTGTTTTTGAGGAGGAAAAAAGCCTTGTCTGATTTAAAAAAATAAAAATCTGTGATCACACAATTTTAGTGACTTGATACTGTCTCCATGAAAGTGTGTGAAGCGTTTTGACTATTTGAAATAATCCTCAGAGATAGGATAATGGTCCAAGGTGCCATGCTGTTATGTAGTGTTTTAGTGCTGCTTTCTCAAGAAAAAGAAAAAAACACTTGAAAGTGAAACTCAAATTGACCATCATATCCAGAGTTCTGTTTTGCCCCATAAAAAACTATTAAAGGAAATACAATTATTTATGTAATTAAATTGCATACTTCTGCACCTGGACATTTATTTCTCAAATAAGAACTAGCTTTTAAGCATTTTTAAAAATGTGATTGCATAGATGATCATTGAATGCTAAAATTAAAATTACTACTTATCCACTGACTCACCCAGCTTGAGAGCTTACAGATGCTGGTATAAAGTGCTTAAATAAAAAGCCTTTAAGGATGTTTCAGTTTAAGTCCATATTTAGTTAGCTGCATTTACTCTGTTAATTAGCTACGTTTACTGTGTTGTGCTGAAATTACCTGTTCTGTACAAAACCTGAAATTTTGTGTTCTTCAGAATGTGAAAGAAGAGATTTTTTTTTTTTTTTTTTTTTAAACCAGGGTGCATTTGGCGCTCTTCAGAAGATATGTGAAGATTCTGCTGAAATTTTAGATAGCGATGTATTGGACCGACCACTCAATATCATGATACCTAAATTCTTGCAGTTCTTCAAGCACAGCAGTCCAAAAATAAGGTAGGTTTAGGTGTTGTGGTATACTTAACCTGTTAAAAATTTTATTTACATGAGCAGCAAGGTTGCCATTTTGTAGATCTGTTTAAAACATGCTTTTTTTTTTTTAAATGATCTTGCAGAGATCCACAGAGATTCCATGCATCAGTAATTTCCGTGTTTATCTGTGTAGTTAATACAACAATCTCACCTCTTTATATCTTCCAAATATACAATTAGCGTGTGATTTTGAAAATCAAACTGTTTCTTTTAAGTTTTCGCGTATTATTATGAAAATTTCAATGCTATGGTTAGAACTTAATATTCTGATTAGAAAGAACAACTTTGCATTCATTTTGTAATGACTTCAGCAATGGGAGAGTCAAAATTATTTTGCTGACAATAGTTTCTGAGTTCTTGCAGAAAATTTTTTCTGCTTTAACTCCACCAAAACTTAGAAAGCTCTTAATCTTTTCAGCTGAATCAAATTAAATGGGTTCATCATCTTTTCACTGTAAAACTGTATTAAGCTCTCCAAAGTAACAGAAGTATAGGATAGAAGAAAAATTCCAGGATTAAATTGTTATTACTAATATTTATTATAAAGAACAGTAGCTTTTACCCTGAAATGAGCCAACAGTGTGCCCCTGCCACAAAGAAGGCTAATGGTATCCTGGACTGGACTGTTGGCAGCTGATTAAGGAAGGTGATCCTTCCCCTCATCTTCCAGGTGAGGTCATACCTGGAGTATTCTGTCCAGTTCTGGGCTGTCCAGTGCAAGAGAGACATGGACGTACTGGCGAGAGTCCAGCAAAGGGCCGTAAAGATGGTGAAGGGACTGAAGCATCTCTCCTATGAGGACAGGCTGGGAGCTGGGACTGGGGGAGCTCGCCAATGTATGTAAATACCTGAAAGGAGGGTGTAAAGAGGACGGAGCCAGGCTCTTTCCAGTGGTGGCCAGTGACAGGACCAGAGGCAATGGGCACAAACAGAAACACAGGAGGATCCCTCTGAATATCAGGAAACACTTTTTTTCTGTGAGGGTGACCAAGCACTGGCACAAGTTGCCCACAGAGGTGATGGAGTCTCTATCCTTGGAGATACTCAGAAGCCATCTGGTCGTGGTCCTGGGCAACTGGCTGCTTGAGTAGAGGGGTTGGACCAGATGATCTCCAGAGGTCCCTTCCAACCTCAACCTGTGATTCTCTGTGATTCTGTGAAATGTGGTTTTTAACTCCTATTTGAAAATTATATTGAAAGATTCTACAACTCGGAGGTGGCAATTCTTTATTGCCAACAGTAGTAGACTAAGAGGAAGAGTATAACTTCAAATACACCATGATAGAATTCAAATAAGATTTAGAAACTCATCTAAAATAGATGCATACTAAGAAAAATAGATAACAAAGCATGAACTTGCCCTTGTGGAAAGCTAAGCTTAATACTTCTTGGAGCTGGGAGAGATGGAGAAAAACATGCTTTTTTCTTTACCACATTATACAGTCTTTCACTTTTTCCTATTCTGCGATGTTTTTGGCTTTGAGACTGTTAAACTAGTTTCAAGTTTAAAGCAGGCCACCTGCTGACCCGCAGCCTGCTTTCAGTACATAGTGCTGAAGTATGAAAACTATTAGTGGTGTCAGTAAAATATTTTATATTTGAATCTGTCAAGAGACAATTTATGAACAATGTTTATGAGACAGTCTTCCAAGAAATGTCTGAATAGAATAGAAGTTTGTAGCTACCTTAGCAAAAATATTTGAATGGATCTTCAAAGGCTTTTACAGGTAGTTCTACATTGTGCCTTTACTTACGGAATTTGACTTTTGTATCTTTGAGAATGAAAAGGACCTGTATGTAATGGCTTTGCATGAAATGGAATACAAGAACTAATGCCTCGTTTTTTAGTATGTTTAGTATGTATCCTATTACAAGTGTGTGTTTGTTCTAAGCTACGACTATGTTGTTGACACATATTGGTCTCAATAAATACTGAAAATATTGCAAAGGCAGTTGGATACTTAACAATGAAGAAGGGCATGCTAAAATTTCACCATATTGACTTGTATGGAATTGTTAATATCTGAGAAGATCAATAATCAAAATATACTCAAAAATAACATCCTTACATACTGTTCGGAACAAATATGACAGGTGTAGTCATCCTGCTCTTGTTTTTATTTACTGAATATTTTAAAATATTTATTAGATGTATCAGAGTATAAGGTGCTATTTAAAATGTGGTTTAGTAGTTTTGCTTTGTAATACTATAGATGTGCAGATTTATTCCTTCTTGCCTCTAGAATATGTTTGGACAGTGTAATTTGCTTCCTGATGTTTTTAATGCCTATCTACAGTTTGAAAAATGTTTTTAACTCATGAAAAATGTGTATTTTAACTGTTCCGTTTGTAGATCTCATGCTGTTGCATGCGTCAATCAATTTATCATCAGCAGAACTCAAGCTCTTATGTTGCACATAGATTCTTTTATTGAGGTGGGTGTGCATTCTTGGCTGGGGGATTAAGTCAAATTACATATCTGATTTACCAAGAGTTTTGAATTATGTTTTACAACTACCTCTGCACCCAAACTCCCCATTTCTCGTTGCCCATTCTTAGGCTTCAGTCCCCATGGATTGAAGTTCATTCTGTATGCTTGTGCTCAGAGTTGATTAGTCTAAGCACTCTCAAGCCCAAAAAATAGTATTTTTAAAGATGCTTCCTCTTCATAAGTAGAGGAAACTCTTGTTGCATAAAGGCGTAAAAATAATAGCAGCAATCTGTCACTTACCTGTGACGGAAAATGCAGTATAGGGATCATCATGTCACTGAGTCCGTCGGGGTCTCTCTGAATACTGCTACTGAACATGTATTAAAAGGGTGGTATTTTGGGTTATGTACAGTATTTGATTTGCTGCTGTTATGTACTGATGGAGTTTTCTGGCTTCAGAACTTCATTTATGTTTAGGAGAAAAAAAAATCCAGGAAATACTGTTCTTGTGCCAGTGCTAATATTACAGAGTATTTTAGTTATGTGTACAATACACATTGAGAGTCTGAAGAGTTTATTTGCTGAACTATGTCTTTAAGAAATAAAATGGTATTCTGAGGTGTGGGGTAGGAGAGTACAGAAGTACATATTTGCATACTTTAGTTTGCCAGTAATGTCAATTTAAGTACAAGTTGAACTGGATGAACTGACGCTTTTCAACTGGTACTACTTTCCAACAGAATCTCTTTGCACTGGCTGGTGATGAGGAGCCTGAAGTACGCAAAAACGTTTGCCGTGCTCTGGTAATGTTGCTGGAAGTTCGAATGGATCGCCTGCTTCCTCATATGATTAGTATAGTTGAGGTGAGTCTCATTTTCCAGATTGTGTGCTGAAACCTGTTTGGGGTTGTAGAAATAATAACAAATAAAAAGCATTCATCGGAACAGGTATGTTACTCTTGCACTTGCCTACTCTTCATTTTCCTTCAAGACTGAGATTGCGAAACTTTCTTTTAGCTAATTGCCAACTTGACATTATGTTTGACAGGCAGTTGTTTATTCTTCATTAAGTCAATTGATTCTGAAATAGCCAGGATCAGCTATACTATGGGGCAGCCAGGCATTGCTTGACCCCAAATGAGAAGATCATGTTAAAAATGTAGTGCTAGTGCTGATACTGCTACAGTTTACACATTGAAGCTGTCACTTTTTTCGGATGTGTTGACCATAACAAGGATATGGCGTGTTATTTTATATGCTGAGATGCTCTTAGAGCTACTAACAACGTTGCCTCCCGTTGCATTCAGTTGTAGAGGTTAATGTCATTTGATAGTTCCTTTACCATTCTAGGTTAGTGCAGACTTGTCTACCAGAGAATCAATCAGCACTGGTTTTTTGTCTACTCAACTGTTTGAGCTGTAATTTCCACGTTTCTGGGAAATACTGGCAGTTTCTAGGTAGCGTTTACATATTCTACCTGCCAGACTGGAAGTATAGTTAAGATCAGAATGTTTCTCATGCAGATTTCATGTGGACAAGTGGGTCATAAGCCACGTGTCAAATTCCATAAGGACTGCATCCAGACAACACAAAGAAGGTGTTAGGTTTTTCTGCTGTTGGACACAGATATTAGAGATGCGTAAACCTGAGATGACCCTTGACAGCCTTGGCCTGCTGCCTAATTTTCCTATGTGTTGTCTGGAATTCTATGACACCAGTCTTGGCAGACATGTTCTCATATAACATAGGACAAGCAAGCATTGTTGGTACTTGGTGGTGGGGTTTTTTTGTTTGATTGGTTGAGAGATTTTTTGTTTTTTGAGAAAGAATAAAGCTTTGGAGATTATATTGTCAAGAAATGATACCTTCTGTGGCTCTTCACCCTGCTAAAATCAGTAAGGAACTTCTGGACTTCGTAGGTAGAAAATCTTGTCACCAACCAGAAAAAGATCCAAGATTGTATTCTCATTGTATCTGGTATTTTGCTCTTAGGAAAAACTATTACTAGGCTTCCTCTCTACAAAAGGCAGTAGTAGTGATTTTCTGTTCTGTAACAGAAAGTTTAGACCTTTTTTTTTTTTCCAGTTTTGGAACTACTGTGTTGTTACTGATTTCCCCAGTTCTGTATACATCTTGGTATGTGCAAACATAATATTCCAGAACTGACTATTGTTCAGGTTTTGCACCTTTGAGGCTTTAATGCCTCCAAGCTGAATGCTGCTGCTGATGGCTGCTCTAAGTGAAGAAAGTCTTAAAAGAGAGAACCTTGTATCTACATGTTATTTGTGCTTATGGAGAATCACTTTTAAAGTAGTTAAGAATACTAATGATCCATTATTGATTCGAAGAAGGTCTTCACGGTCATCATGCTTTTGATGCAGGCAGGTTTAGTATTAACTTTCTTGCCAAATACCTGGAGCATACAGGAATGGCTGAGTTTGGATTTCATTGGGTTTTTTGAGCGTGCACTTCCAGGTGAACAGAAGCACGTTTTTTCTTTTTTGTCTGAGAACTCAATAATAGGATATGTCAGGAGCAGACCAACCTATTATTATATTGCACTTGTATGCTGACAGAGCATATTTATCCAAACGCATGGCTCCTGAGATCTTTCTCAGGAGAAATCCTGCCTTTTGCATCCTGTTGCTTTCTTCAGATAGACATGACTGTTACTGCTTAAAGATGTGTTCTTCTTAATGCTTTATGTATCCCACTATTCTTTTCTTGCTGGTTTGACTTAACAAGACTAACACAGCATTGTTGATGTTACAGAGTACACAAAACTGTACTAAGTAATCTTCCTATGTTATTTTGTAATTTATTGTGACGAAGCAACTATTTGCATTGCCTAAAGTCAGTAGAACTTTGTATTTTATCATTAAAAGTACTTATTACAATTTGGCATGGTAATACTAAAAAAAAAAAAAAGCCTTCAAATACGCTTCCCACATTTTGCTTTGTTACTAGGATTGCTGTTCTTGCTATGATTTTTCAAGCCATATGTATGGCTATCTTACACCACTGAGTGTAAGTAGCCTTTTCAACCTACTGCTATCTAACTTCATGGAGCATATAACACTTAGAATAGATACTTAAAGAGGAAATGACAGTGTGAGGGGCACCTTCAAACAGATTACTTTTTGTCATCCTGTTTTTGTCTCCCTGACAAATAACAAATCCCAATAAAAGAGTGGATTTTCAAGCCCTCTAGGGAAAAATGCCAAATCTCTTAACTTAAGATGCATTAAGGAAGCCTTGCTTTCAATGAGTAGGACATTCTTCAACGTTTCCGAGCTGCAACCTGTTGACAACTTGGAATAGAACAGTATTTATGTTACTGAGAGTTCTTAATCACGATAGTGAACCTTTAGGAAAAGCTTGCAATTTAATGCAATTCTGTTGAAAGGGATGCATTCGTGGCAAGTCTTGCGTCCCTGAAATGCATAAGGATAATAAAAGTCCCCCCATTCTAGTTAATTTTGAGAATAAAATGGTATTCTGAAGCCACTGAAGAAGGATTTCTTTTGCTCTAAATTCATGTGTGAGGAAAGGTAGCTGCATGGACTTCCATGAGATTTTCTAAAATGAATGGAAGAACCAACTGTTCCAGAAATAAGGGCTGACATGGAAGAATGTAGAAATTACTATTTTGGAAGTTGCAAGAATCTTCCCTAAATTGTTCTGGCAGCTCTGTATAAGAAACCGATGTAGCAGTAGTCTGCTTAGGCTTTTTGTTTATGCAGGTATTTGATTATTTTTGGTTGAAGGAGGATTAAATTTTAATAGCAACCTTAAATATTTGATACTGAATGTCTGAATTACCATTCGTGCTAGAAAAATGTGAGACTTTTTAAAATTTTTTCTTCTTGTTATGGGTTCTACTTACTTACACCCTGTCAGGTAATCAAGATTTGGAAGGGAAGCTTTTTTATGGTACTGGAAATAAAAAGTACCTTATTAAGGGTACAGTTGTACCTTTTTAGTGAAAAGTGCAAAGGGGGAGTAAAAAATAATTAAAAAAAAAATCTGTTCACAGGAAGCTGCTGTTTATTATCTTGGGTCTCTCCAGTTTTCTGGTAATAATGTTTTCACTTAAGCAATGAAGAAATTTACAATCTGAATCATGTGGCATTAAGAAAGAATTCTCTTAGCTTATTCTCAGTATAGCCTTAAGTAGTCTCTTATGTCTGTTTCTTCGCCTCGCCCCAAAGAAAAAAAATTGCTATGGTAGCATAGTCTGGTTTTGCAAACACAGTTTACAATGTTGGTAGCCTCTTCTGGACACTTAAAACTTCTATCTTATACAAGTAATTTATTTTTATATTGTGTAGTACATGCTGCAGAGGACCCAGGACCAAGATGAAAATGTGGCTTTGGAGGCTTGTGAGTTTTGGCTGACCTTGGCTGAACAGCCAATTTGTAAAGATGTGTTATGTCGGCATCTTACTAAGTAAGTATTAAGAATTACAACTCCCTATTTATTTTGAAACAGTCAAATTTAAACTTCAGTTGACTTGTTCCTGGTTACTCTTACGGTGACTGTATCTAGCTTGCAGTATGCTTAGAAGAATTCTCCTGTAGCTAGTTCTTGTGCATAGTAAAAATGGCTGTAGTACAGCGTTCATTGAAAAGACTTCTGAGAATTTCAGATGCAATGAGCTCCAGAAGCAACCTAAGCTGTGTCACTGTGATGCTTTACCTCAAGCCTGACAGGCTCTTAAGCTTCAGATGAATGCAAAGATGTACTAACATGCACTTAAGCTTAAACAAACATCTCCACATGACATTACCTGTAATATCTGGTGTACCGTGAACATGTTGTGCAATGCTTCTATGTGCATAGTCATGCAAAGGGTTCCCCATTTTATAAAGAACATTACAAAATGGCATGACATCACTTGGATTTAGGAATCAATTTTATATCAATTGCTATTGCAATTTTAACTTGAAGAAAGCATGTAAAATGTGTTCCTTCATACTTTGCAGCCTGATGGTAGTCTAAGTTTCAAAAACTGTTTTTTGTAAGTTTCAAAATGTTATCCTATGCCTCAAAATGTAGATCTTTGATTGAATGGGAATGAATATCTGTGTTTGAGACTTAAACATCTGCATGTCTGCAACAGGGCTTGTAGCTTTTTTTCGGACTAATCTGAAGTCTTTTGCAATATGAATTCTTCCGTGTTCCCAGTAAATGGATACTCTTTGTTTTTATGTATGCGTGGAAGGATTTTGAAATTACTGGGGCAGTTCTCTCAGAGTCTTGACTGGAAGAACAGAATCACGGACAGAAGAGATGCATTCTTCTCAGGAAAAATAATCATTGTAGATTGGAAGCAGTTAAAAAAAAAATCAGCAAAATTTCAGTTTTCATAAGCAATTAGTAGAGAATTGAGATTAAACCATCTGCTGTACCAGTGGAGGAATAGGAGTTGAAAACAGGAGAACTAATGTTATGAGAAATAATTTTTAAGTTTTAAAATGGTTTTGCTTAATTTCTACTCTTGTAGCTCAAAAGACAAAGAATGATAGCACAATTCTCGAGTCTACCCACTCCTTTCCCAACACAGATCATGTTTATACTGACAATAACAGTAGTTTTTAACTGCTAGTTAATAACTATTTATACTGGGAATAGCAGTAGTTATTAACTACTAGTTAGTAACGACTAGTATAAAACCTCTTTTGGCCTACATGAACACTGACACTGCAACAGCGTTATATTCAATTTTTTTTTTTAAAAAAGCTCTTAAATTTCTAGAAAAACAAATAAGAGTAACGTTACATTTCTCTAATGATCTTTCAATGTCATGTTTTTTGCAAGCAACTTATTTATTGGTGAATCCTGTTTGACTAGGGAGCTATATAAGTTTGTCAATACTTGATGATAATCTTAAATTTTGGATATTAAATTAAAAGTGGGACAAAATCTTCTAAAAACCTGTTTATGTGGTATCTAACATCTTGTTCCATTTTGCTGCTGTGGGCTTCCTTATAAAATACATAGCTCCTGCCTACTTCATGATGTATGCTGCAGAAATGCCAATGAATTGGTATTAATATGAATACTTACTATTCCTTCATTCAAAGTTCAGAAGGTAATGTGCCATTGCACTGTGTGAATAGTATTGCTGGCTTGGTACCTTCAAAAACAATACTCCTCAGCTGCAGAATATAGAGAGATTGAGTCTGTCACTGGTGCTGGATCAGTCCATGATGATTTCATTATTAGCTTGTTTTGACTTGTAATACATATTTTTATGGAAATTTTTTTTGTGGAGAATGTGGTTTTATGTGACATATTTGACTTTTTTCCCTTAGTACTTTTTTTGGCTATACATCTGTACAGTTGGAGTCTCATAGCCATAATCAGTTTAATAACGAAGTGAAATCCTAATACAGATTAGTCAACATCTCTGCTATGTTGGGGACTTGTCTTATTGCAGTATTCACAAAACCGTGGGAGGGCTTAATGTAGTTAGGCTTCTGTCTTTAAGAGTAGTGAGGTAGAATCTTCAGCCACAAGTAAATAAAGTGACAAGTACCATTGGTGAGAGCCAACTGAGTACTTTTTTATCATGCATACTATAAATTCTTACTGAAAACCTTTAGACTTCATTTTTGAAAGGTGCTTCAGAATAAATTTGTTATATGGAAGAATATCTGTTTTTTGAAATTTAAAACTCAGTTGTACCATCTGGCTACCTCTAGTTCAAAGTTTGTAATTTGAAATTAACACTTTTTCAGGTTACTGAGTATTGATGAACCTTATGAAATGGAGCTTGGTTTAGGTACTAGCTTTTGTTATGAGACTAAGTTTTTTGGGGGGGGGCTGGGTTGGGGGGGTGAGGGTTACAATCAAAATTATGGCCCAGGTAGCTGAAAACTGGCTTGCTTTTTTATGTGTTATTTTGATATGTATCAATATTTCTTTGCAGGCTGATACCTGTGCTGGTAAATGGTATGAAATATTCAGAGATCGATATTATTCTGTTGAAGGTGAGCATCAATTTCTTTTACTTTGTAAGAATATCTGGAATGATTCCCATCAGAATGGGCAGATCTGGTCTACCATCTGTTCGATGGAAAATTAGGTTTCTGGGCAAGGTGTGCTGTTCCAAATACTAAAGGTGACTGCTGCCATGTTTGTTGAAAAATAATCTGTGGGCTTTCCTGCTTTGTCCCTGTCCCCTCCCACCCAACTTAGGCAGAGCTGTCATACTATTACACATGAACTACTGCAACAACACAGCCTAAAAAAACCGCTCAGAATTAGTTCTCATGCCTTCTAAATGGAACACGCGGCTTTTTCCATCAGTACATTTTAGAATATGTCTGTGTAGCAGAATTTCTCTATCACTTCTTCCTTCTATTTCATTCCCATCAAGAGTAATTTCTTAACAAGAAGGATACTTTGCATGGGAGGTTACCTCTTTTGCTTCTATCTTCCTGTCATTTTTTTGGTAAATGCGGCAGCAGAATGCAGGAACAATTGCATTTTTAGTTAGCTGGGAAGCACAAGTGGGATGTGAATCTTTTATATGCTTATAAAATCTTGAATGAAAACTTAATTTCCTTGAGAATATAGTTGGACTAGTTTATCTGATAAAACATTCTGATGACAGGGGGATGTGGAAGAAGACGAAGCTATTCCAGATAGTGAACAGGACATAAGACCTCGTTTTCATCGTTCACGGACGGTGGCTCAGCAACATGAAGAAGATGGTATTGAAGATGATGACGATGATGACGACGAACTTGATGATGATGATACTATTTCTGACTGGAATTTAAGTATGTCAAAGTAACGTGTAAAATGTTTTAAAATAGAGCTATTTGCATAATACAAGAACTACTAGTAAAAAGAGGACTTTGTGTATAGGAATACTGAGGCTTTGTTTCTGAATGCAAGAAGAACTATCTGCTGACATAATTGGTGGATGGAATGGAGCGGGAGTCTTTAAGATGACACTTTGACTATGTAACTGTATTGGCAAAAGCTAGCCATTTGTATTTCTTATTTTGAATATGGCAGGTCAAGCTACAAACATTTACTGGATGCAACTTAATGGAACTTTTGGACTTAGAATTTTAATTCTACAAGATAATAAAAATTATGTATCGCCTGTTTAACTTCGGTTAAAAGAAAAAGCTCTTACGCATTGATAGCTGGAGGAAGCTTAATAATGCTTTCTTTTACTTCAGTCTTCCATCTAAAATTGTTTTGTGTGTTTCATTTTGTTGTTTTTTTTTTTTACCCCGTGTGAACATGCTACTACTGATGGCCATTACCAGTAGTTCTTTTCTATGTGAGGAACTTGCTTCTGACCAGAATATATACCTCAGTTATGAAGAGAGGAGATAGCTGTGAGAAAACCACGGTTTTGATAGCCTGTGTCAGATGGGTCATAGGACTTTTAGGCCAATAGGCCAAGTGGTAAGGAAAGAAAACCCCACAAACTTTTTTAAGCTCAGTGACAGAAAATAGGTAGTGAAATTCTGAGAAATCTGACTTAAATATACTTTGCAAGCAGCCTTAGATACACTTTGCAAGCAGCCTCATTGCGGAATAATGTTAAGATTCGGACACATCCGCATAGTTTTTTTTTTTTTTCCCCAAGGCCCTGAGTTCTCACAATACGTGAGTGTTCCTGGAAGCTTATGGTCAAAAAATTTTAAGACACATCTGAATTTTTTAAATTATTTTAGAAGAAAATATGAGTGCAAATATGCTTGTTTCCGTAAAGCCTCTTTTTTAAAAAAGTATCGTTTTAGATTCATAATGCTGTTCTTGTCACTGCTGTGTGTAGAGATTGCAGAATTAAATACATATTTTCTAAAGAAGATAACTGAACTGACAGAGAGTGCCCTGTGGTCCACAGTTTTGATTAAGATGGTGAGGAAGCTAAAGTTGTCCGGGAGTCGTGGCCTGAAAGAGAAGGAGCAGAACACTTAAGAGATCTGTATTGACATACGCCATCTAGACTTGAGAGAATTTGGATGATCTGAAAATCAGAATTGTGTGCTCTATTTCTTATTCAGTGTTCTATATTTGACTTCCAATTTGAACAGAGAGGAAACATCAGTGCAGCCTGACAATTAGCAGCATTGCTTACTAATGAGACCAGTTGGATCCTTTCTGAAAGATTAAGAAGGAACTGAGATCATGATAAGCAAAAATTGCAGCATAAATTCTGTAATATGAGCATTCTTTATAAAACCACCTTAGCATTATTTTTTCTAGACATGACAACATCATGGCAGAAAAAGAGTAAGGATTTCTAAATCATGTTCTGCAGTTGTTCCTGATTTTTCTTTTATGAACTTTGGTTTGCTAAAAATATGGGATTAAAATTTTCAAACAGATGTTGTGGTGTTCCTCTTTATGTTGGTGCATCACAGAATAGGAGTAAGTATATATTTTTT
>NW_009192158.1:0-10461 GCF_000690835.1 Fulmarus glacialis | reverse complement strand
CTCCTACAGTGGGCGGCTCTTAATTCTCCTAGTCCCTGCCTTTGTGGCTTGGGCGCTGAGGCTCGAGCACTTGCCGGTGAAAACCGAGGCAAAAAAGTCATTGAGTATCTCTGCCTTCTCCATATCCAGGGTAACCAGTTCTCCCATTTCATTCTGGAGAGAGCCCACATTTTCCCTAGTCTTCCTTTTATGCCTGATGTACCTATAGAAGCTTTTCTTGTTGCCCTTGACATCCCTGGCCAGATTTAATTATATCAGGGCTTTAGCTTTCCTAACCTGATCCCTGGCCGCTTGGACAATTTCTCTGTATTCCTCCCAGGCTACCTGTCCTTGCTTCCACCCTCTGTCGGCTTCCTTTTTGTGTTTGAGTGTGTCCAGGAACTCCTTGTTCATCCATGCAGGCCTCCTGGGTTTTTGCCCGATTTCCTCTTTGTTGGGATGCACTGCTCCTGAGCTTGGAGAAGGTGATCCTTGAACACTAACCAGCTTTCTTGGCCCCCTCTTCCCTCCAGGGCTTTGTCCCATGGCACTCTACCAAGCAGATCCCTGAAGATGCCAAAATCTGCTCTCCTCAAGTTCAGGGTAGTGTGCTTGCGGTGCGCCTTCTTCGGTGCCCTAAGGATCTTGAACTCCACTGCAGCCAAGGCTGCCCTTGAGCTTCACATTCTCCACCAGCCCCTCCTTGTTGGTGAGAACAGCATAGCACCTCTCCTTGTTGGCTCCTCTACCACTTGGAGACGGAAGATATCATCAACACATACCAGGAACCTCCCAGATTGCTTATGTCCTTCCGTGTTGTCCCTCCAACAGATATCAGGGTGGTTGAAGTCCCCCATGAGGACCAGGGCTTGTGAACGTGAGGCTTCTCCTACCTGTCTATAGAGGGCCTCGTCCGCTTAGTCTTCCTGGTTGGGTGGCCTGTAACAGACCCCCACCATAATGCCACCTGTCCCTGCCCTCCCTCTAATCCTGACCCATAAGTTCTCGGTCAGCTCCTCATCCATTCCCAGGCAGAGCTCCATGCACTCCAGTTGGTCATAGAGGGCGACACCCCCTCCTCGTCTCCCCTGCCTGTCCTTCCTAAAGAGTCTGTATCCCTCCATCCCAGCACTCCAATCATAGGAGCTATCCCACCATGTCTCCATGATGCCAATAAGATCACAGTCCTGCAGGTGTGCACATGCCTCTAACTCCTCTTGTTTATTCCTCACGCTATGTGCGTTTGCATAGAGGCATTTAAGTTGGGCCCCCAATGAAGCTGTCTTACTGGCTGGAGTTCCTTTGTGCCACTCTTTAGGCACTCTCCTGCTGGCCTATGATCCTTCTCCAGGCTCTGGGCATCTATTGCTGGCCCTGGCATCAAACTGGTAGGAGTGGGATGGATTGAGGTTCCCCTCCCCTGGCAACTTTAGTTTAAAGCCCTCTTCACCAACTTGGCAAGCCTATGCCCGAAGATGCTCTTCTCCTTCTCTGACAGATGGACCCCATCAGCCCCCAGCAGATCAGGTTTCTCAAAGCAAGTCCCATGGTCTAAGTAGCCGAAGTTGTTCTTGTACTCCTAAATTACACCTGCTCGAGGGCTGGCTTTACGTTGGCTCGGCTATCACTCTTTAATAGGAAAATGGCCTGGCCGGGCTGGAGGCCAGGAAGAAGCAGAGCCTGGTGTGCCCATCCGTGTTTGAAGTAGGTGCAGTTCTGGGCATCATAAAATGTGATTCTTCCAAAACAACTTCCTTCTCAAGAACAATTAATCATCAAATTATTTTGGTTTCTTGCTCCTGCTTGTCAAAAGGAGATGCTCCTGAGTACTGGAAAATCTGGACAACAGCAAGGCTTAAGTGATTTATCTTCTTGCAGCAGCCATGTGGTCCTCATTTCTCTAGTCCACCTTCATCCTCCTTTAGTTGTAATTTCCATAGTTGCACTGTACAGGGTCCTGCCAGCAAAACTCCTGAGAGATTTAGGGCTCCTGTATCTGAAGCCAAATACCTGAGGTCAGCAAGCAGGATATCGATCCTCATTGCTAGCATAATTGTGAATTTCCTGATCAATTTACACAACCTACCCTCCTCCCGCTGCACACCCACCAATACTGTAATTTCTGTTTTAATTTTCTAAGTGCTCTGAGAGGCACGGGAGTTGTAACATTTCTTAAAAGCAGAAGAAAGTGAAGGAAAATTTCACCTTGCTCCATTCTAGCCCCAGGAACGCAGAATGTTGACTACAATGTTGTCTGTATTTTTTAACAGTTTTTGCAGGTATCAAAGCAAGGACTAAAAGCAGAGTTTGAGTGACAGTAGAAATATAAGGTAAGACAGCTGCTGGTTACAGGAACAGAGACAAATATTCATTATGCAATATTTATGATACAAACTGTGCAAGGAGGGAGGTGGCAGGCTGGTGTCTCTGACAGCGCAGCTCTCTGCAGAGGTGTGGGGTGTCACCCCGAGCAGCAGCCCCACTGCTCACCTTGTCCTCTGCCCCTCCAGAGCTGAGTCAGTCACCCCAAGCTGCATGATGGCTTTTTAACGTGGACACCTGTCCACAAGGGACCAGGGTAAGTTTGCAAAACCTCTTTTCACTTGTGACTTGGAGCTAGAGTTTTAATCCAGGTCTGGGGAAGAAGAAGAGGCTGTGTTAATTCTTGCACTACCTAGCCTGTTGTCAGGTCTAAGGTCTAAAGAATACCATTGCAGCTATAGGCTTTGATTTTTATTGATGCAATTATTTGTAAGTGCTGTTATAAACTACCGGGTAACAAAACAATGATGGATTTTTAGAAAGTGCTTAGTACAGTGTTTACTTTCAGTCCTTTGGCATCTAAATGACATCCCTTTAAAAATGTGTTATAATTGCAGACATATGAAAATGAGTGTTATTTATACAACAATCCAAAATGAATGGCCTTAGGCATTAAGTATTGCATGATTACATATCCAGCCAGTTTCCTAAATGTATAGTGTATACTCCCAGTGGAGTTTAAATCCATACTTATCTTAAATTAAGTCACATGGATTTTCTGAAGTGAGATCAGTGGGAAAAAAAAAAAAAACACCTACTTTAAAAATGCTCCTTCTTTCACAAAAAAATATTTTGTTTTGAATGTTAATTTGGAATCCTTGGGAAAGAGTAAAACAGCCACCCAGACTGAATCAAAGCAAAGATCCATTATCCCAGCACCCTGTAACTGACAGTATTCAATAGCAGGAGGGCAAATTCTAGGTATGAGAGTCATAGTCCCTGAAAAGAGCCCTAATTTAATGATGAAAATGTTGACAGACTTTAGACTACAGCAATACTACTAATAAAAAGCAAGATCATATGGCTGAGTAAAACAGCCACCCAGACTGAATCAAAGCAAAGATCCATTATCCCAGCACCCTGTAACTGACAGTATTCAATAGCAGGAGGGCAAATTCTAGGTATGAGAGTCATAGTCCCTGAAAAGAGCCCTAATTTAATGATGAAAATGTTGACAGACTTTAGACTACAGCAATACTACTAATAAAAAGCAAGATCATATGGCTGTCCTTTGTAGGCAATTAATCCCTCTGTTCTAACAGGATGCACATATAAAACAGTACCAGTAATGAGCTTCATTAACACTAGGAGACAAGAAAAAATAGCCTTCTGATAGAAGTTCAGCAGTGTGCTTTTTAATAGAAGCATGTGCATTTATTTGAGAATTTAAAAGATGGAAATTTATTGTTATGATAAAAAGCAGCTAGGTGAGCTTATCCAGCTGAATGCTTTGCCCCCAACTTGCTTTTATTTTCTCCAGGTTTCGGGATAATCAGAGATAGTTACAACTAAAGTTTCGCAAGAGTTGTTTGGGGTTTTTTTTAATGCATTAGATTTTGGAGAACAAGTATATTAAACTTCATTTTAGTAAATCATTCTCCTAAAGCTCTTTGTAGAGTGAGATGATAAAGTTCAAGTGTTAAATAATGAGAATTTAAGAGACATCAAAAAACAGGGGAAAATAATAAAAGGCAGAGGGAAAAAGGCAAAGTTGTTTCTACTCTAGGTGGTCATTAGAAGATGAAGTGAGGATTTTTTCAAGACTGTGATGGCAGGCAGCATTTCCTTGGTGTCCAAAGCAGGTAATAGGATGGAGTGGCTGGTGCTGTAACTTTTCTATTTCCTCTGTGTCAGTCTCTAAAACGAATACCTGTCCTGATGAGTGTGACAGAAAAGCTAACTCAATGGGAACAGTAGTAATTTTTAAATGTCCTGCTTAATTGTATCCCCTTATACTACAGTAAGGGATTCTTGTAAAAGCTGTTTCCATTTTTAATGTTTAGGTCAGTATTGTGTGGAAAAGGAGTAGCTGGGAAGCAGAAAAAGATTGTTGCTGTTGAGATTAGGACATGACCTCTTCAAGGGTGTGCATATGGGAAGTTGGACAACAGTAATGAGAAGATACCCTCTCAGAGATGGCCTGCTGGCACCTACCCAATGACACTGCAGTAGCCAAAAAGCAGGTTTCAGTAAAAGGCTGAGCTGAAAGAGCTTACCAAAGCCTATAGCTGCAACAGGGATATTGCTTTTCCTCCTCAAAACAAAAGCCCACAACACTTTTGTTGCCCCATGTTCTCACAGTCACCCTTTCTCGTCCCATCCCCTTTTCCCCATCCTGAGAGATCTCCTGCAATTACCAGCACCTCCCTGCCTGGAGACAACTCCAGGACTAGACCTCCAGCACCCAGATCAGGCCAGAGGCAGCCTGAACTCTGTTAACACGGAGATGCACCTTACATCTCTGTTTCTCACATAAAGTTACGAAGGCTGGAATCTGCCAGGACCCTAACATAAGAGATCATAAAACACTACAAAATTACATTGTCCGAGGAGTGATCAGGAAGAAAAAAACCCAACAAAACAAAACAAAGCAAAACACAATAAAAACACAGTTCTCCACAATGTTGGAGAACTGGCTGACAGCAGCTGCTTCCCTTCATCCATAAGAAAGATTCTTCTGCTGTAGGTTTAAGAGTGGCATTATGAATAAGAACTAGCTAAGAGAAGCAGTTTGCCATCCTGAATAAAATGAATCATTCCTAATATGATTAGCACACATTACGTATTAGAATGAAACTGAAATGTAAGTTTGAAAAGAGCATTTGTCGAAAAGGCAGAAGAAAAAGGTTGACATGACATTTTCTGCATAAATGAAGACTTTGAAGGAAAAAAAAAATCTGCTTTTCATGTTCATTTTAAAGATATTTCTATTAAAAAGCTATTAGTTACTCAAATGTCACTTTTATGAATAAAAACTTATCTCGGTGACATGGGAGATATTGCAGATGAGCTGTTGTTTGTGTAAAGAACTGCAAACCCCCAGATTTTCACTAAGACAGACAAAAAATATGGAGCTCTAGCTCACCCTTTCACTAAGTGGGAACATGAAAAGCTCCAAAAGGTTATTTAAAAATACCAAGGCAAATTGTTGCTTATTGGTTAGACAGGAACAAAAATATATCTCCCATAGAATTTTTATGGTTTTATTTATAAATTGACCATAAATGAACGATTCATAGACTGGACACACTGGGTTCAATAGAACTAAGTTTCTGTAGTTTAGACAGTGGGATGGAAAAACAGAGGTTTCCAGGAGACAGGATTTCTTATTAAAAAGACTTTCCATTCTGTTTTCTTGGATTTTTTTTCTGTCTGTTAGTTTATTTAATTTGAATAGACTAGCACCTCAGAGCTGTTAGCCCAGGATAGTCCCAAGAGCAAGGCTGGTCTGTTAAGCCAAGATGCTGGGATCTCTCCCAGGACATGCAGGCTCTGAATTCAAGTGCTGCAGGAGGAGTCCTGGAAACCCTGTTGGACCTTGGTCAATCCATGTTCTGAGAGTTTTAAAACTCTCTGTTAAGGGGAGAAACTTAGTTGGGGCTGAGGATCCCAAGGCTTTACTGCTAGCAAACTTCAAATCAATGGTCTTGGAGCTCTTCCACTGCTTTCTGCCTGGAAACTTGGACCTTGGAAGTCCAGATCAAGCTTCCTGAAGCTATAGCTTCTAGGGTGCCTCCCATGTCGACCATCTCCAGGGATGCATACCAGTCATGTTGCACAGTAAGGCTGCTTCTGAGATGACAACTGTAGCCCACAGGAAATTCGGACTTCCAGCTTTACTGCATCAGGTGTGAAAGGCCCCACATGATTGTTGATATCCAAGATCAAGCAGTGTAAGCTTGGGGATCTTCACTGACTTGCCATAAATTCAAGATATTTGATTTACCAAAATGCTGTGAAGCCCATTTGTTCTGGGTGAGACTACCTTTTACCAAAAATTTCTTGACATTTAGATACAGTTCTTCTGCTACATGTGTTCTGTATGACTTCGGGACACTTACTGACACTTTCTGTTCTAATTTACCTGCCATCAGGGCTCATAGAAATTTGTCCTCCCATCCTCTGTTTTGTTTAATTAAACTGCAAGGGCAGCAAGTCAATGAGATTCCACAATCGAGACTCCCCAGCATCAGCTGAATGAATGAGTAGGCCTGGGTACATTACATAGTAAAACAATATGCAGATATAATAGCTAAAGTTCTGAAAGCTATTAAAAGCTGTATTAGATCGTCCATACTGCTTCTGTACCAGAGCTTACTCATTCTGAACCACATCGGTGATATAACTGTAGGATGTGTTGCATACTGTAGATCTATCATTACTGTTTCTTCCGTACAAACCAGATTAAAATTGCAATGGATCCTCCGACTGGTGGAGGCCAGTAAATGTCGCTGTGATAACAAGTATTGCTAGTTACATTTGTGATTGTTCATTTCTTCATTCACTATTTCTTCATCTGTTCTTTAAAGAGGTTACTGATTTTGGCAGGCTACGTGAAGAAGTGTGAAGAAAGGGGAAGATTTATTAATGCATTTATATAAAGGGTGTCAAGTTTAATTCAGTATAATCTGTAGGGCAATATTACTTTCAACTTATTAGGAAAAGAATAAATAAAGCTTGAACGGCTAGATACTGGAAAGGGCTCTAAACAAATCGCTAGCAAAACCTTAGCAAAAAGCACCCTTGTTATCACTCTGGTCTAGGCTACACTTCTGCAATGAGGAAACTGCTTAACGCTCTGTAAGCTATGAGATGACTCATATGCTTCAAATTAAGCATTTACATAACTGTTTATAGGCTGGGGGCGTTGGATCATAAGCTTCATGGGGGAAGAGGATAATTTCTCTCATGCTCATCACACACCTAAAACTTCATTCCTTTTCCAGAAATCTTCCTGCTTCTAGTAGGAATATATTTGCAAAGTCTGTTATAACATTTCAGACATCTTTTTACTTCCTTTTCTTTTCATTATTGACTTGTAGCAAACATAGTGCTTTCTGGATGCTTTTGTTGTAGAAAGAAAGGCATGGGTAAAACGAAAAAAGGCAAAGTAGTAAAGATAAAAATCAGGGAAAACACTTTGTAATTTAATTTGTTGTATTAGAGAAGGAATCGTAAGTGGAAGAAAAATGTGAGCTGGTAACTACTTTGTTAATCTTATATTGATACTCCATGTCATTAACCTACAATCAAGATAAAATCTAATTGCATATGATATAGAAATAGATGTACATTCTTATATGTGTCCATGTGCTATTTAATTATTTCAATAAATTCCATGTTTCTTCAGTCAATATGTGTGTATTTTAAAATACACCCTGAAAGCATAACGACTATCGTGAGTGGTATTATAATAGGGATGAATTTGGACCCTAACAATATAGTCTGATGGTTTTTACTGGTTAGGGACAATATTTGCTACAAGATGCAGATGTGAAGAAATTGAAACATTCATCACAAAGTTAGAACAAACACTTGCCCTCTCCACCTCTTTAAAATCCATCTCACTTCCATGTTACATAACCAGTGTGTGCCCTGTATATTGACTCACTTTTTTCCTATTTCTGCAATCCAGTGGGAAAACTTGGGACTCCAGGTTACATAAACTTTGACCTGTTTCCTTTCACAAAATTATCCATTTCATCTCTACTTTTATGGATAGCATTTTGTATTTCTATACTGCCTTCGTATTGACCACCTAAGGTATTCTACAGTGCTGTTAAACGGCACAACAACTTTTCCCATACAAATGGCTGGCTTTATGTATTCTGCCAAGCAGAACATAATTAATACACTTCTATGATTGCTAGCATGATGAGAAACCAATTGCTGAAGTATTGCCCAGGCTGACAGCAAAACTTCCGTCCTAGTCTGGGATTTCACCCACTGTCTTCACAGCACCGCAGCATTTTGCACAGTAATATGCCATCTGTTGATGGCTGGCAAAATAACCCTCATCATTACCACTGCCCAGCTCAACAGCTGTAGTAGTGTAATGAAATATAAAACCATTTAAGGCTCCTATTGCTGTGAGATAAATGCATGAGGACAGTCCATATTACTCCTTCCATGCAAAGGTGTATCACCTTGGAGTCTTTTATTTTGAGTGAACAGTAGTCGAATGGAATCTGGGTGTTTTTGTGGGCTAAAAAGAAAAGATTTAGTCAATCTTTCATCCATGGGTCACTGAACAATTTTCACTGCTCACAACAATTACTGACGTACTTCTTGTATTTCTGGCTCACGTTATCAAGTAGAGCCCTGTCAAATGCTGCTTGTCATCCACTCCCAACTGTGTTTGTGATGACCACATAAAGAAAGACTGTGGTGAACTGGGAAGAGGAATATCAGAGTAGCTCCTCTGAGAGCTGAGATGAAAGGTTAAATCTTAGTCAGTTGGAGAAAGTGACTAATTGTGAGGAAAGAAAAAAAAAGTCAACCCATACCTTGCAAGAAAGGATTTTACTTCTGGTGTTAGGGGATGAACACTTACTGTTAATAGGAAAGGTAGTCATGGAAACACAGTGGCTGCAGCAGAGACCTTTCATACCACTGAGTCCACGTCCTTAGCACAGGATACAGTTTTCATACTTCTAACCTACTTAGTAGATATTACACTGATGTTTTACTGGAGTTTAGCCAAAAGATCAGCAAGAAAGTTGCATAATTATGTGACAAATTTGGACAGAAACCAAGACAAATGCTTTTGGATTAAATATTATATAATTAGTTTTGATTCACTATAATGCTTTAAAATTCTCTGGAATGTATCCCCTTTATTGGTAGATTGAAATATATTCCCTCTGGAAGAATATTGGAGGGAATATTTGCCCTCATGAAGTAAATACTTATTCTTTTCTCTTCTTAGCTGCCTGATAACACAATTGTGGTAACGGTTCCTTTGCCAGCTTTGCCAGTAATCTCCGTGGTTTGTTTGGATTCAAGCTATATCTTCTTGGGGGGATATGGCTATTAATTCAGTTTAAATATTAACCCTTTCTTCCTCTTCTTCTGAATTCGCAGAGAACATAATGCTTCTACATGTTAAAGATGCGGTAAGAAAATCCTTTGGTTTTTTGTGCATAAAAAGGACTATCCAGAGACTATTACATCATGGGAATTGACCTATTTAGTAATGCTTCCTAACGAATTCTTATCCTCCTAAGAAAAGCATCTTAAGTGAATTAAAATGTTCATGTATATAAATTGCCTGGAATTATTCAAGGATGATGATAAAAATAAGATGAAATTTGTAATTCTGTTGGTAGAGAGAGGAACTTCTTTACAGATTGGAGAGACTGGAGCTGGTAGAAGGAAGAAAAAACTACTAGTTGTGTAAGGTAAGACTACAGGCTCATTTGCAGAGACAGGCAAGGTCCGTCCAGATGCTAAGCAGGGTGCATTAGCTCTCATTCAGAATTGTGACAGTTCCAGTTACTCAGAAGTCCCATATAGACTGTGACTATGCTTCCTTCCTCAGATGTACACAAAACTTTTATACAATTCACTTTGCCTTGAACAAGGCAATATTTTTTCAGAGAATATCTAATTTTAAAAGACAAAGGAAGAAAGATGCAAAATTGTTTGTGAATTCAGATGGGTTTTGGCTGACAGACTAGACAAATGTAGAAAATATCAATAGAGTTCTTTTGACATTTTCAAATAAACTTTGTCAATATTTCTTATTCTAATTTATTTTATTTTGAGAAATGACCTACCCTGAAATGCAACGTATTGTTTTGCGCTGAATGACAGAGTTGGCTACTCTGAAATGAAATACAGCATGGCATCATTCTTGCACCAAATATTCCTGAAAAGATTATTTAATTTCAATCCTAAAAATTGCACTCGTATTTCTTATCCAAGTATTGACCCTTAGCAGATTCAAATCACAAGGATTGAACTGTGCTCATCAATGTGAGAACAGACTTCTTTAAGGCATTAAGCTCCTGTATCTAAATTGTCTTTTCACCATATCCTAACCTTTCAGGCAAATGGTATTTGGTAGAGCAAGAGGGAAGGGAGAGGTGTCGAGTCTCTAGATATTTGAGTTCTGTCAAGGGGTGAGATATGTGATGATGAGGTCGAGTGCTTGTGGGT